>NC_072737.1:129431330-129507763 GCF_026930045.1 Uloborus diversus | reverse complement strand
AGAAATGAGCGCCAAATAAATATAGCAACCAACTCAAAGAAAGAAATCTGTCCGTTCTCGAAAGCGAAGACTACCAATCGGGAAAGATTCCATTTCAAAAAGGGGCAATAGTTTGATGATGGACAGTTACCGTTCGCACTTGCTGTCTTTGAACACGTTATTTTGAACCTTTTTTACTTCCGGGTTTCCCTTCCTATTTTGATAAAATCACAGCAGACCTGTCGCATACGCAAATTGGTGCAAAGTCTCGGCTTAACTAAATGAACAGTAACTACTGCTAAAATGAGTGTTTTTTTTTTTTTTTCGCATAAACCGCCATTTGTAGTAAAGAAAATATTTTATTGCGGAACTGCTTTCGCATTTCACTGCACGTTAGATGAGCAAATTTCGGAGCTGTAGCTTCTTTTCGTATCTAATCGAGTTATTACTATTAGCTGCTTATTTTAAGAGTATACAATTATGGATCCCACTCACTTTAATCACTTCTTGTATGCTATGGAAACTATGTCGTATAAAACTGACGCCACTAATATTGACGTTTTCCAAATATTAAGATACTATTATTAATACTCAAATTGTGGATTTTAAGTGGCTTAAAGTTTTTTTTTTAATTACCACAAAAGTTTTCAATAATTTAATTCTTTTTATGGTTTCTTGTTACTAAAATGTAAGTCTGCTAAAAACAGAATCAGCTAATGTGGCGTTTTTTCCAATAGTATTGACAAAATTATGTGGCCAAAAAAGAATACCAGAAAGATTTTCATATATACTCGTAATTGCTCACACTCCTATTTATGACTTCTTGCATCTATTAAATCTAAGCCATGCAAAAAAACAGAGCCAGGTAATGCCAGCTGACCCCCTCTTCCCTCCCTGTTCCATCTTCTTTCTCATTTTATGCGTTGACAGAGGTGCTTTGGTGCTAAATTGATGGCACAAAGAAGCCGCGAGGTTGACTCTCAATGCAGATGAACATTAGACCGTTTGATTGCAGCCTGGCCATTGCAATTAGGATGAGTAATTTAAGAGGTGTGTGGAATGCTCTTTATTGTTTCCTTTTTGTTTTCCATGGAGGCGTAACACCTGGAGGTGATAAAAATGGTGTAATTGGCTTTGAGAGTGGTAATGTTTATAAGTGTGCAATTAAGGAGAAGCAGATTATATTTTAATGCCCTTCTTTGTCGTTTCATATTTGAGACACTTATTACTTATACCACGCCGCACATTTGAAGAATGAAAGGTGCCATTAAATGAACGGAAAATATGAAAATAATTAAATACTTTGAAGGAATAATTGCTTAGCACCATTGAGTTTTAATTGTGGTTCGTTATGGCATAGAGAACGTTCGATACATTGATTTTTATTTGAGTGTTACGTATAAGTATCTTCACAACATTCAAAACTTATTTCATTATCTTGTTAACTACCATTCACTAGTGTCATAGTATTTGATGTGCGTCATATTGAGCATACTAAAAGGATATTAATAGAAATGTTCTAGTTTGCATGAAATAAACGTATTTTCTTATCTACTCCAATGGTACTAGTTGGAAATTTTATTATTTTTGTTAATACTATGTCTCATGAGCCGGGCCAATTCAAGCAAAGGCAAAGCACTGAAATAATATTTATAGCTGGTAATATATAGCTGAGCATAATGTTTACGACTATTTCAAACATAGTACGTAATTAAAATAATAAACTGGGAGCTTAATGGCTCATCCCGTAGAAAATCTACAAATTTTCAGATATTTTCGTGCTGCACCCGTTTTAGATTTTGATGAAGTTTGGTTTGTAATGTGTATTAATATTCTATACTCCCAAACTGGTTTACTTTTTTCTTGAAAACATTTTATTCTCATGATATTGCTATTTTTTGCTCCGCGGCTGTGTAAAATTTGGCATTTTTTCTTTCTCTAAAAGATCTAGTAAATTAGTCGTAAGATAGAACATGGCTTATTGTAAAGCTAAAAAGTTCGAAGAATGAACTTTTATTTTTGCATAAAAATATACAATTTAAAATAAGCATAACTAGAAAATTTTCGGGGTAAAACCTTGACTCAAAAAGGGTCGTTATTTCGAGCATAAAAAAATCGATGAGGAACTTACAGTAGAAGGCTAGGTTTTTTTTCTTTTCGCACTTAGTTATGCATACTAGAAGTTCAGAAAAAATAATCTGATCTAATTATTATCTAGTTATACTATTTCATATTGCAAAAAATGCTTAAACTTAAAATTTTTCACTAGTCATAAACGGCCTGTGGGTTAGGTGAAAAAAAATTTGTGCCTTGCCAGTCCAAAATTGAAATATGCATTTTGATTCTTTGAATAATCTCTTAAATCACCGAAAAGTGGTGAATTTGACTCTAGAACTTCAAATAGTTTGTTAGGTTACTGGAGAATTTTTTTGCTCTCCTAATACAAACATATTTTAGCATATTTTTGTGCAATTGGTGCACTTAAATAGATTGACTAAAAATGAGCCCAAACTCAACTCAAATTGCAAATGTTTTGACTTAGACATCTCTCATTCTAGCCAATGCATATTTGAACACAATACAAAGCATGGGGTACTTCGGCACTTTTGCAGAAAATAATTACATTATCGTTGATAAGGAAATATTCTGCAATAATTCACATTCACAAATAAAATTTCATATGAAATCATTATATTTCTCAATAAAAGGAATTCAAAACCATAGAATCTCACAAACAAGTGAAAAAGTAAAAAGTTGAAACCTACGATAACCACGTCTTGACCACGACAATGCTTCTTAGAAACCCCTTCCTCAAACTGAGGTCACAACAGAAGTCATTTCTGTGGCTTTTTGATCTCGCATCAACTCGCACTCCGTTGATTTCGAATGCCGTTCTTTTGAATGTTCCAAAAGAAAGGGTGCGAAGCCTTAAACCCCGATATCTTGTTTACGTGGCTTAAAAGGCTTGAATATTGCACCCGAAAGATTTTTGGGATATGGCAGTCTTACGTATGAAATAGCATGGGGTGGTATAATAAAAGAATAATGATTATGGTTAGTTTTGAAAGGATTCTTCATTTTACTCCGCTGAAATTGATTCATAGGCGGGGAAAAGCAGGGTGACAATAGAGGGTTCTGAGTCACATTTAGCACGCAGCTGAAAATGTATTTTACACATGACAATACACTGTATTTTTCTTATAAAATATGAATAGGTCATGTAATTCATGCGCAAAAAGCTTAGATTTTTCATTTATGAGCTATTCAAGTGCAACCTTTACTTTAAATCCTCAGTGGTTCAGTTCTCGTTTGTTGGTTGGATTTCAAACTCATAAATACCTTTTCATAAGTATGGAATGATTTATGCATATAAATGGAAATTTTCAACGTTTTCTCTCCATGCTCTGTTGATTTTCAGCATTTTATCTACAGTCATCTCTATCCTCCCCCCCCCCCCCCCCAACTCACTCCCAAAAGAAAAGAGAAACCCTTTGCCTTCATTTTTATCCCCAGCACTAATTTTTTGTTGCTTCTTGGATCTGAAATAGTTTTTCTTGTTTAAACGCCGAATTGATAAGTAGGGGAAGCTGCTGAACCCACGGAAGGTTGTACCAGAAATTCCGAGTATCGTCGAGAGAGATCCTTATTGGGGTTCAACGTGTGTGTCACAAGCCCTCGCCAGTATCCCAGAAAGTTTCAACGCCATCAAACGAACGTTTAAGATTCTATCACATTTTTTCGGTTTCAGTAGGATCTAAGTAAAAAACAAAACATGAGCAATTTCTTTTTTTTTTCGTCCGTCGTGGATTGTATTATTCATTTTTGTTGTAGGTATCATGATTCCATATATTTTGAAGGTTTTGTTTCTGATTTTTAATGTTGAAAACTGTGGTCCTGCCGACGTGACTGGCTAGCAAAACTGAAATCGCGGTTGGTACCTTTGTACCCAAGGACACATAACCATATGTACCCACGGACGGCAATTTTTAGTAAGATCTACAGACCGTCAATCCCACCTGTATTCATTTGATGTCGACTTTTCTGGGGTTTTGTTGGTTTAATCTAAACTGAGTTTTGTTTTGTAAAGGGTTAATTTTGGTTAAAGGTTTCAATTTGCATATAAATTGAGGTTAATATGTAGGTACATAGAGAGCTATAATGTCATGAATCTAGTTATTTTTTGTTTAAAAACATATTAATTATTCATAACATCATTAATTTCTTAAGAGTAAAAACTTTTTTAAAGAGTTCACTGATGTTAAAAATTATAGAAAATTTAAAGAAAAAGGGAAAAAACCTTCGATTAATTTTCAAAGTTTAATTTCTGTTGGATGTTTTATTTAATGTTATTTTCAAAAGATGTTTGAAGTATTTCAATATAAAATGGGTTATGAAAATGCATTGAGCATAATTGAGTTCCTCAGACCTAATTATGTATTATTTTTTGTACGTCCATGGGTACAAGGGAACCCGTCAGTGAGGTGAACGGTGTGTTGTACCCACGGACTAAAAAGATGGTTTTTAAGAAAAAAATTTGAAGTTGAAAACTTTGAGATTTTTACCTGACAAAAATTGCCAAATTAGATGTTAAGTTGTAGATTCTGCCAGAAAATTTTTCCGATCGATTATCCATTTCCAGAGACCAGCAAAAATTGAAAAATAAATTTTGTCCGTGGCAGCTTCCCCTACCCGATATTCATATTATTTGAATTGCAATGGACATACTTTACTGCTTCGTTGAAATTACTTATTTATTTTTACATTAGTTTTGCCCTCTGGTTAATTCATTTTAAAAACTCGTCGTTCAAAAAGAACAATCATTATGACTGATACATTGTTCAATGTGAAAGTGCGATAGACATTTTAATTTATTATGAAGTTATGTAATTTTCACTTGCTATTAGAGTGAACAATACTGCGGTGGGCAGGTAAGGGGCAGTAACTACAACTTTTTATTTATTTATCTTTTTTTTTTTCTTTTCGCACTTTTGTCATCTGTTGTACGTTAGCTTTATTGTACAATCTTGCTTATTTGGTTTCCGCTGGAAAAAAGCGCAAAAAAAAAAAAAAAAAAAAAAGTCTAATTCCAACATTTCCCTATTGCTCTCAAAACGCGTTTCTTCGTGTATCTCGGAAACTCATTTCTGCAGATACTGCTCTTTACCTTCCCACGGTAGAGTAGACTTCATTTGGGTGCTTTCAACAATGAATTACACTAAGGCACCTGCAGTAATTGCGCCCATAAAGATCTTCTTATAGTCTAACAAGTTCATCTGTCAGATACACGTCAGGGGGCACCAAAATTAACTGTTCAATATTTACTATGCATATTAAAAAAAGGCGCCCAAAAAGTCTCCAAAAGTATAATTTGTCATCAATTCTTGCGACTCAGTGCCGTTATGCTAGGTTGTTTACCGTGCAACAACACTGCACTAGCAGAGAAACAGCTTTGACAGAAGTACAACGGTTTTAGTGCGGCGCACAGTGGGGCGAAAATGCTAAAAAGCGTTTAAAAAATGTTTTCAAACCTCTCTCGCTTGTTTGTTTACACAGGCATGTTGTTATGGAGGTTTTTCGATTTGTTTGGGCTCAGGGTCCAAAGTTCGCAAATTTACGCAGCTAATTCCTTTTCATGGTCTTTCTGCAGACCATTTATGACTAATTAATATAAATTTCTAAGAGGATATAAGAGGACATTTTTTTGAAGAGTGTCTTGAAAAAAATAACCTTGAATTCCCAAGTTTTCGGTGCTGATCAAAACCGATTTTCGTTTTGAGAATTTGATTACTCTTTTTTTTTCGTCCTATTACTATCGTTGGACACGAAAGAAATGAAATATACCTGCCTTTAATAAGCAATTTTTGTAAATTCCCGACCTCATGGATCTTCAACTTTCTAAAGGCTCCCTTCAGCTTTGTAGTGGACGAAGGGCTCTAAAATTCCAGTTCTGATTACCTAAGAGGTAGACCTGTGCAAATTTATTAATCCTCAATTGGTTTAATATAGGAAAAAAAATTATAAGCGCCTTTGGCGTTTTCGTCCCACTGTGCGGCGGAGCAATTAATGAGAAAATCAAAAATTTTATATTGAAATCAAAAATTACAGTTGCGGCAAACCGAACCTGGCAATGTCGTAATGCTCTGATTAAAATCTGCGTAGCCTTCACATTACTGAAAGGTTAGGTTTGCCCCAACTATATTTAGACCTTTTTAAGATAAAAAAAGAAAGAAACTTTCGAGGCTCCTATTTCAAATCTTGCTTGGGGTAAATGTGACTTGAATGTGCTACAAACAAATTCAAATGAATTGCAGTTTTTATTGCAATTTTTTTCTATTCACTTATTTTATCGTTTGATCTCAATAACGACTCATTTGTTCTATATGTTAATGCTGATTGTTCAGCATTTAGAAAAATTTTATTACTTTACATACGACTAATTTGAGTGTGAAGTTGAGCGTTAAAAGGAAATCTATAAGTGATCTTGTTTGCTCGAAAATTGAAAAACCATTTAATAATAATAATTTTGCTTTGTACCCAAAACTGTTTCCCACAGCAAAAATATATTCTTACTCCGTATAATTGAAAACGCCTGCCACAATTGATATATTTCTTCCCCCTCCCCCTTTTTCTCTTGTCATTTAAAAAAAAATCCTGAATTTATATTTAACTGTTAATTTTATGAAACCGATCGGTTACAACCAGGGATGCGGAATCGGAGGAAAAATGACCGCGCCCGACTCCGGGAATTTTAAAACCTTCAAATCCGACTCCGACTCCTTTCCCCTAGATCAGTCAGACTCCGACTCTCACACGGCAAGTACTGGCAGAGTTTATTTGGGGGAAAATGACCGACACCGACTCCGACTCTTGAGAATTTTAGAACTTCGACTCCCAACTCCGACTCCAATTTCTTTACCCAAAAATAATTCCGACTCTGACTTCGCAGCCCTGGTTACAACAAGCTGCAGCAACACAAACAAAAAGTTCATGACATATCCGCTTCTCCCCAGATCCTCCCGAAGCAAAACAGATACCGTTACAACTTTTCAATGCGATAAACTAAAACGACATCTTAAAGCCAGGAAAAGATGATATTGTCATTAAAAAAAACACACACAAGCAAAATAAAAGAGACTCTACAAACTTGCTGACAACTTTTCACGACGCAGCGGAAAAGGATTATGTGTGTCAAATCTCAAGTGACTAAATTTAGATTACGAGTTCCCAAGACCTTTTGAGTGAAGGAGTGACTGTTGAAAAACTCTCATCGTTGTTTAGATAAGAAGAACTTATCTGCAAGAGCATTAAATTTACTTTGAAATGACTTAGTTTTCTGTCGCAGTTCAGCTCTCAAGGTAATGTATCACACATTGTGGCAGTTGCTTTGATGATTGGTTAAAAGATCACAACATTTTTGTGTACAACATAAAGCCAGATGGTTTGATTGATCTGCCTAAATATGAACATATGGATCAAAATATAAAATTTACGGCAAAACTACACATGAAACAGGCACAGCTTTGATTTGGGGAGAATCCAACAGAGATTTGAGATGTCCAGAAGATCCATATCTAAAATATTTTAAGGCACTTCTGTAAAGCAATTGTGCTCAACCTAGGGGGGCACAACCCCCAGGGGACGTAGAAGAATTTCAAAGGAGGCGAGAGTGTATAGAAGATGGAATAAAAATGAGAATAAGTCATAATTTATTCAATTTTGTGGTCACATGTGAATGCTAAACAATAATGTCAGCCCTTTCATTAATGTTGTGAAAGTGACGGATGCGCAAAACAACTTCTCATAAATACTAAATTATCTGGAAAAAAAAAAAAAAAATGCGTCTTTATATCTTTGTTTCTAGGATTTCATATCTTCTAATAACACTACGTTCAAAACAAATTTTGGTATATAGTAATGTTACATTTTATGTATGAAATTATCTTGATTTTTACTTAATAACGAGCTTCAGTTATCCTAATAATTTTCAGTTTCCTATTATACTACTTATATTAACCAAATTTGAAGTGTGGGGGGAGGGGTGGCGTGACCTCATGTTAGTTGTTCTAAAAGAGGTATAGAGCCTTAAAGGTTGAGAACTTGCTGCTGTCAAGGGAGTGAAGGAGTAACTTTTGAAAAAAGTATCATCGTTGTTTAGATAGAATAACTTAGCAGAAACGAAACTAAATTTACTTTGAAATGACTTACTTCACTAAGTTACAGCATGATAGTCTGACAACCGATTGTCCAGTTAAGATGAGTCTATCTGAAAGAGGGGGAAAATAAAAATTTGATGCTCGTGTTCCACTCACTGAAACGACTCTGCTTAATTTAGAGGCTTACATGCGTTTGCAAAAGCTGGAATCCCTGAAAACTACTACATGCGTTCAATTCCGAAACCAGACGCTTGCCTTTCCATCTAATCGGTGTCAGACTATACATGAGGTTATAACCAAAAGAGAAAATATCTATCCAATACGAAACGTGCGCAACTGCAAAAACACTGTTAAGACATTTTAATATTAAAAAAACTAAAAACCTATTTATTTTAAAGGAAGCACAATGAAAATGGAAAACGTAAGGGAGGGAGGATGGCCCTAAGCGGGTAGGTTTTCGAAGAACGCTTGAAAACTGGTTTTTGGATTTTTATTGCAACAACTACGGTTTTACTTCCTAGCAGGGTTATTGAACTTCAAAATAAAAACTGATTTTTGTATTATTTCAAACCCAATATTTTATGACTATCAAACTTTACAAACATTTGAAAAACTCACTTTGCCCTAACAGGGAGCAGAAAGCGGGTAAGCTTCACTAATTGTGGTCTGGTACATTTGCCAATCAAATATGAAGTTATAAATAATTGAAATAGTTGACTAGCTACCTGCCATTACATAAAAAATATAAAACATTTGTACTTATCCAATTTAAAGTCTGCACATTTGTTTATAAAACATAAAGAAATACCTGATCAAACAGACTAATTAGTTGCTATCCTAAAAAATAACTTCTTAAATTTGTACTTATTCTATTGAAATAGAAAATCAAAGTCAGCACACAAGTCAAGAAATTATAAATGAATATATGATTAAATCCTATATCCGCTTTGCCCAAAGGCACATTTTTTATTTCAATAATTATAACCTTAAATTAAAAAAAAGAAGCAAGCGAAATGACTATATGTAGTTTCTAGGCGGATGGTGTCAGAATAACGTAATATTATTGACTATCAAAAAAAAAAAAAAAAAAAAAAGCTGTTCTTCGACTAATCACAAGTTACAAAACTTCATTTTTTAAAAAGAAATATATCATTTTTTTATTTTAAGACTGGTTGCGCCATGCTGCTTCACTGGTGCTTCGCTCGGTCTGATTAAAACTCGGGAGTGTTCATGTAAACACGACATACGTATGCAACGCCGCTTACACACCATGAGGGGGGCATACGAAGGCCCACCCGCTTTGTGCAACCCTCCCCTATTCCACATGAATTTATTCAAATATATTTAATTTAAAAAAATCTTTTTCCAAACATAACTTAAAAAAGTATCATGCATAATTACAGTTTCTAATCATTTAATGCTAAATATCAAAATAATAACGTACATTTATCGTCTTCAAAAAACGTGTTCAAAAAATAATTAATAAATAAATAAATAAAAATAAAAACGAAAAAAAAGAAAGATATAAAAAAATTTACTCTATTTAATTTTTTATATTTGAGAACTAAGAAGTTCATAACATGAAATTCCAGAGGGCAAACTGTACTGTCCGCGTCGCAAAAGATCACTTGGTCACCAATATATCTGTCAATCACAAAGACAATAGAATGCGAAACTCTAAAAGCAGGACAAAGTAAAATCCATCAGGGGGTTCTTAGCTCAGACTGCGACATTTAAAATTTTTATAAGGGTTCTTAATTTGAGACAGATTTTGATCTCACTTGGGGGGGGGGGGGGGTGCACTCCGTAGCATTTGAGGGTGTGTGCCATCACCATTGGGAAGGGGGCACCTCTTAATCAATAAGAAATTGCTATTGCTCAATGAATAAAATTGTTAACATTTTTACATTCAAGATTAATGGGCTGAAATCACTGGAGCATATAAGATTCAGGCTCAATTGGATCTAATTGAAATGTTTAAGGATCAGTTTGGCCGAAGTCAGCTGGTGCATTAATGACTAGGTCGAGCATAATGATGAAATAATTCACCCGTGGGCTCAGGGTGGGTACTGCATTTTTTGAACCATCACCATGTAGTTCTCAAATCTGAAATATAATGGTAGTGAGCTGTTGAAGAAATCTAGATACAAGCTCCGATATGAAATATAAACCATATTATTAAATAAAGGAAAAAAAATGTGATTTTCTAAAATCGAACTACGACTTTTGACAGGGAATAACTGATTATATGTTGCAATGGTACTGACGCCTGAAAAGAGGGGTTACTCAAGAGACACCTGACAAGATGGGCTGGATGCCTTGAGAAACATTTTCAAACATAGAGGAATACTTCTAAAATACAGCAGGCTTCGACATGTTTTATTAATGCAGTTCTTTAAGAGCGTTGGGCTGTAAATGTAAATGTGTAAATTGTTGTCGACTTTCAGTTGTGATGGATGGCCAGGGTTCCTCCTCGGTTATCATTTCCCAATATAGAAGATAGATCGGGGCTTATTCGTTATTAATGAGCCCCAGCTCACTAATTAGGCGTCGTCTTCAACGCAAACGGCGAGAGTCTAAACGTCTCCCGGTAATCACAGAATCCTTAAAAAGTTAGTACTCAACACTAAAGATGCGTCGAATGGTACCTCTAAGCTATTCCCGAGCTCTAAGTGTCCCCATCCGCAAATTACAAGTGCCGCCTATCTTCCAGCTCCGCCTAGGCCGTTCGACACCCGTACCCCGAGGCCTAAGCCCAAATTTACCGGGTGGAGCTTCCAAAAAAGTGCATTCACCTACAGGTGAGATGTTTCTTCTTGATAAAGGTGATTGGCAGGCAAATGACTGGCGCCTACAAATCAGAAAAGAAAAAAAAAATCATATTTTTTATGTGGGTTTTCAAAATGAGGGTCACACAGTGGGTGCGTATAATTTTATACCACATTTTCCATGTTCTCGTATCTAAAATACGTCAACCCTAATGGAGGATCAGTGATTTATTAAAGAGCGTGGAATGGAATGCTAGCAATCGAATCATCATTAATTTTAATGTTTGGTAAGAAGAGCGTGCGAATATAAAGCCATATTTCATTTCCAGCTGTTACAGATGTCAAGCTTTAAGAATTTGGTAAACAAAAATACAAACGAAAAAACAAAAGCATCTTTATAGCTCAAAAAAAAAAAAAAAAAAAATAATAATAATAATTATAATAATAAAAAAATAAAATAAAATCTCGACCCCTAATATATTGCTTAAGAGATTTAGAAATTCTGAAAGCGTAAGCTGTTACAGTGAAATTCCTTTACAACGAACTTCAAGGGACTGCAAATTTTGTTCGTTGAAAAGGGTATTGAGTGATTCCATACCAACTCAACCAAAATAAAAAAAGTTGGTTGCATGACCGACTCGGATTTTCTTTAAATTTAGTACACGGACTGATGATATAGAGGCATGAAAAAGTCCAAATTTTTAGGTTCCTGCTTGACTTATTTTTTGAGATACGGGTCCTCGAAGTTTGTCCACCCGCTCAAAATGCCAAGAAAGTGATGTCACTTAATTTTTTTTTCTTAAAAATTCTACTCATGCAATATAGAAGTGTTTGGTATCTATAAAAATTGGTCACTCCAGGCATTCAGGAAAAAAAATATTACAATGTTTAAAATGAAAACGGTTAAGGTACAATACTCCTAGAAGTTACTACGACAAAAATTTGATTTTGCCGATTTCGCTGAAATTGAGACATTGATTCCAAAAAAAGGGAAACAAAACCAATGGTTTGCTCACTTTCTGGTAGTCTACTGATGTTCCTTATAAATAACTACACAATAAATTATTTGGGTTTCACACTCCTTCTTGGAAATATTTAAGCTGAAAGACAACCCATAAGTCAAAAAATCGCAATTTTGACCATTTTGGCAGCCGTTTTTCTCCTAAAGGGAACTCCCCACTAGGAACGTATTTCTTTTTTTTTTTTAAGTAAGCTACTGATATGTTAGCTATTCACAGGAAAAGAGTTTACTTTTGGTTATTATTTGCATAAAGAGATATCCCGCTGATAGCATATGCATGTTTTCCTCGTAATACCATACGCCTGTGTTCGTCCCCTCAGACTTTACAACAATAGGAAAGAAAAATAATGCATTTATTAATTGTACTATATCTAGAAGAATTCAAAAAAATTAACATATTGCTGCATTTAAAAAAATATTTGAAAAAAATTCTATATTTTATATTAATATTAGGCATTTGATGAGAACAGAAAATAGACTTTTTTTTCCAAAACTGAGCAATTTGCATTCATAATTGTAAAGTACTAAATAATTTTTTTTTAAAATCAATTTAAAAAAAGGAACTATAAATATCTATCTCACAAGCAATATAAGTTGAATTTAGCATAATATTGAAAATTGACACAAACATAATTTTATTTAGCTGCCGGTCATGCAACCCTCATTGGTTGAGTTGGAATGGAATCACTCTATTACGTTGTAATGGAAAAAAAACATTGTGATGGCAATTAAATCTGGACTATAGTCCAACAACGGATTGTATGGAATTTTCAAACGTCCAGATAAGACGAATCTATCTGAATAAGGAGGAAAAGTAAAAATTTGATGTCGGTATTCTGCTCATTTGAATAACTGCAAAAGCTGTCGTCGGAAGAAAAAAAAAATAGATTCGTCCATTTCCGGCTGTAAAACGGATGTTTGTGTTTCCATACAATCCGTGGTCATACAGTAAAAATGTATTTCGTTGAAACAGATAATTCCGCGTATTGACATTCGTTGTAACGAGATTTCACTGTAGTAAATTGAGAGGTTGTACTAATTATGATAATACTGTATAAAAAGACTGCAGTACTACTAGAAAATCTTTAGAAATCTGGGAGTCCATGAAATGTTCTAGTCGGTGATATAGCTTCTTCTTATACTTAAGAAGAAACTGTATCTCTACTCGTATAACTTAAGAAGCATCTGAATCTGTATATAACTGTTCAGAAGAAACTGTAGTGTAGTTATATATCTGCAAGAAACTGAGTAGAGGGTAACAAGAAAATTTGGAAATGGAATCCTAGTTTCCTTGAGAGATTTTTTTTGTAGTGCATTTTTTTTTTTTTTTTTACAGTTAACAAACTTGTGTTGAAGGTTTGACAATGCAGGATGTGAATGAAAATTTTCCATCTCGAAAGATATTTTAAAATAAAGTACATAGTGCACAAGATTATTCACAATGTACTAGAAGGTGCAACAGAAAACAAAACACGCGTTGCAAACATCTTAAAGAGAGAGAGAAAAAAAAAGTCTGTGCTGTTTGAATTTTTGTTCTTTTTAAATACCTATTTAAAAGTAATGGGCTAATACTAAGAAAAAAGATCCAACAAGATCTCTTTAAAAACAAATATTTTCTAGATTTAAACTAGTTCTATGCATTTTATCTCATGAATTTGAAAAAGCGACAGCATTACAAAAATGTATATCAGGAAAAATAAACTGGATGCCTGTATGTTCGGACTCGACCGATGCATTGGCCTGGCCGATGCATCTGTGCCGATGGTTCAACAATTTAGCCATCGGCATCGGCATCGGCGACCGATGCTAACTTGCAGGAAACATCGACCCATCGACCTTAAAAAACATCAAAAAGCCAATGGAATTGGCCGATGTTTTTGAAAAAAAAAAAGACCTTTGTTGTTTTACTTTTTAATACAAAGTAAAGGGAGTTATTGTTTTCATAAAAAATTGTTTACTTAAACTTCAGTATGAATTTTTATTTTAGTCACCGCTGAAAAAGTTTTTAATACTACATTCAGGTACCAAACAAGTTATTTATTGCGTTGTTTCTTGCGGCTGGATATATGTATCTCCTATAAGTCGTAACTTAAAAATGGTAAGCTGTAGAAGGCTAAATTTTCGCATGTAGGGTGTTCGTACGTTCCAATTGCGCACTTTCCTTTTTTGTTTTCGATCGCGTGTTCTAAAAAGCCTAGTTACTCATTTTTTGTGGCTATTAATTACTTATTTCAATGCAAAACTAATATAGCGTCTCAGATCATTTGGTGATATATTGCCGAATTGGAGACCATGGAAACAAATATGAGATGGCGAAACCGGTTTTGTTTCATTTTGTTAGATTACCGTTGAACCGACGGTAATTTTTAATTTTTCGATATTTGTAATATGAATCACAGTAATACAATCTTTTCTGTATCGCTTCGGCGGAGCTACAAGTTTGGGGCCCTGTTTCTCTATCACAGAAATTGTAAAACATTTATCATAAGCAATTTTGTAACTCTTACTGTGCTCCTATGGTTATGGGGCCTCTCGTGCAATTGCAAAATTTGCTATATTTTAAATCCGCCACTGCACGTCAAAACAAACTCGGGTGCAAGTTTTAAAAGGGTTTTTCTGCTCAATGTTTATGATTATTTTCAAATCTCTTTTTTACGACTATTTTTTGTATTTCCGAGAACACTTGCGTGCCCCTCCTCCCACTCCCTCAATTTCTGAAATTAAACTCTAGTTGTACTTCTGGGTTGTTTAAAACTAACACCATTCATAATTTTTTTTTCAAGCTTTATCTATTGTTTAGGAAGAATTTAGAGCATTAATTTAAGAAATTGATTAAAGACGTTTTGAATGGTGATATAATTCGGAAATCAAAGGGACTTTTCAATTTTTTCTTCGGAAGTGCTGAAGTAGATTCAGAAACTTTTTCGAGGCGTTGGTGGTAGCGGTTCTGTACTAAAAAAATAAGACCGAAGTTGGGGCGAAAGTTTAATGTTGTGAGTTACTCCAAAATCAGAGGGTGATCCCCCCCCCCTAACCCACCCTCGTCGTTTCAAGCATTTCTTAAATATTTAGCGATTATTTATTTTGGTCAAGAAATGTCATTTTGCGTATATCTTAGTTGTTTCACCTATATTTCGTAATGCGCCATCTTTTTTGCATCATTAATAGCGATCGATTTTTTTTTCTCTTGTAAGTAACTATTTTTATGTATTTATATAAAATCACTGAGTAAGTTATTTTCGTTTTCATCATATTTTTAATAATATATTATAGAAAAGTTTCAATGATTTTCTATTATGGATTTCTTTTTAAATTTCAGAAAATTATTGTTAAATTCAAATATTCAATTTGAACTTGTTTGTAGTGCTTCATAAAAGATTAAACAATCAAATTGTTCAATATTACGTGTGCAAACATCAGATCAAGTAGTATATGTATACTGTTATTAACTTGGCGTAAATATTGAGTTTGTTTATTGTAGTTGCGTTTTAAGAACCTCGCTGTTTTCATGGCTATTTCTTTTGTCTGCAAAATTTATGTCATTGTTATAGCTTTTATGAAAAATGCAAACTTTTCTATTCATAAATTTTAAATAAGTATAAAAATATTCCTACTATGATTTAATATTGTAATTTATCTGTTACCTTTTTTGTTTTATTTGACGACTAAAAAATATCTACGTGCAATCTTTCCACTTGAATTGCGTAATTTGTTGCCGGTTTCATAGTTTTATTCCTATTTTTTTCTGAATGATTAAACAACATAATTTAATGTTTTCGAACTATGTTTAGTGTACCTAAATCCATACATTATTACAATATTACTGAAATCTTAGATATATGTTCAATTAAAAAAAGCAAAACAATTGGTTATTAAACAGTCTCTTTGTTTTTCGTCCTTTTTTTTCCTTTCTTTCTTTTTGTTTTTTTTTGACTGTTGTTCTTTCTCTTCCATCATATAGCAGTCAAAAACGGAGAAGCATAACTACACCCTATACAGATTGTACGTGATACGATCCAAAAGTTCGGGGGACAAGCTGTATAAAACCTTACCCAGAATAGTTTACATTACCGAAGCACATCCACCTTCAAAAAGTCACCTTGAGTGACTATGTACTTCTGCCAGTGTTCATATAACTTTTGGAAACACTCCTGGAAGCCATTTTTTGCTATCTTCTGTGATGCAGCTTTATCTTCTCCTGATGGAAGATTTTTTTTTTTGCTGGGAACAGGTAAAAGTCACACGGAGCTAAGTCCGACAAAACGTTATGTTATTTGTTTGTCATATCATAGTATTGAACAATCGAACCGTGCATCCTCAACATGAAAGTCGCCTTCTTCCCCACGATGAAGTTAAAACTGCAGCGCAAGAGGCCTTACAGGAGGTTGCGATAAATGTATTCCAGGAGTCCTTCTAAAAGCTATATGAACGTTGGCAGAAGTGCATAGTCGTTCAAGGTGATTATTTTGTAGATAGATGTACTTTGGTAATGTGAACTATTCAGGGTAAGGTTTTATACGACTTGCCCTCGAATTTTTAGATCATACTGCGTAAGTATGAGTTTTCAACTAACTATTTCATAACGTTTTTTAGTGACGCTAGTTAACGCGCATGAAGACATCACAAGAGAATTTGCGATAACTAACTAAGGAGGCGTTCAAAATGGATATTTCGGTCATCTATATGCTCTTAGGTACATATGCATGTACAGATGTGCCGAAAAAACTTGTGAAGTTTAAATTGGGTGATCGTAAAATAGAAATTTAGGTCGAAATCTGATTTTTTTTTTTGTGATTACAATTCCTTATTCGTAGAAAGGAGGTAAAGTGAAATGAATCAATGATCATTTAAATCCCTGACAATCTTATCAATTTATTTATTAGATTTTTTTTTGCCATCGGCCAACGGCATCGGCCATCGGCCATCGGCAATCGGCCATTTGGAGGAAAACAATCGGCCATCGGACATCGGCTATCTTTGAACAATCGGCCAACAATCGGTATCGGCCAAAAAATGCCATCGGTCGAGCCCTACTGTATGTACGCTATTTTTTGCATGTTTCAAAAATATGGAAAGAGCATATTTAAGATGAACTTGATTTTATGCATTTCAACTTATGAATTTGAAAAAGAGACATTGTATTGCAAAAAACTTTAACAAGGACAAAAAAACGCTAGAGGGCTATTTCTATATGTGGACTTTTTTTCGTTATAGGGTCAGGTTTAAATCTTTGTTTAAAAATCCAGGCTTTTCAACTTATGGGGATTATAAGAACAAGAATATATATATATCACCTGGGGTTGGATAAAGTGGTCTTAATAAAGTCAGACCAAACAACGTAAGTAGAAGCACAAATTTGTAAATTACAGCAAACACGTGTTTCGGCGTTCGCCTTTTTCAATGCAAAAATAATGAGCTTATGGATGAAAAGACATCCGACAAAAGCTTTGGCTTGGCTTTTGTCGGATGTCTTTTCATCCATAAGCTCATTATTTTTGCATTGAAAAAGGCGAACGCCGAAACACGTGTCTGCTGTAATTTACAAATTTGTGCTTCTACTTACGTTGTTTGGTCTGACTTTACTATTCAGCACAAAGGTATTTATTTATCTTAAAGTGGTCTTATTAAAAATTAGATGTAAAACCCTCATAAATAACCATAATACTTAAAAATATTTAATACAGCTAGTTCTTTTAAAGAAGCTGACTTTAATAAAAATTAATTTCTAGCAAAAGTTGCCTTACCAGTACTTTTAATTATATTTGACTCATAGATTGAATTATAGTCGCTAGGGAAGGCGTGATAATTTCCAACGTTTGATTTCTTTAGTTATCTTCTTGATAGTAAATCTGTTTGATCAATGATCTGCACAATAAAGTCTTTGATTTATTTTTTCTCTTCGTGTTTCAGTGACACCCAATAATCCACGGAGGTACTAAGTGGAAACTTATTATCTAGATTATTTGCAGTTGTAGATGCACATGATTGCATTAAACACATTTTCTGCTTTCTGCTATGAAAAATAAAAATTTTGTTTCCAATATTAGGAGTTTTTTCAATCAAAACTACAACGTTTTTTACCTGTAGTCATTTTTTATTTTGGGTTAAATTCTGCAGTGAGAAGATAAAGTGCAGTGTATGCAAATCTTCATTTTTCTTTTCTTTCTTTTTTTTTTTTTTTTTTTTTTTTTTTGCATTTTTTCACTTATTGCACTTTTTTTACTGTACAAGTTTGCTTGTTTGATTTCCACTAGAAATAAAGCACAAAAAAAAAAAAAAAAAAAAAAAAACGGTCAAATTTCAGCCTTTCGCTATTGTTATAGTATGGAATTAAAAATGTGTTTTTTCAAATATCTCATCAGAACCTCTTTTCTGCATATGCTTTGCTTTACTTTCCCGTGACAGAATTCTTCACGGCTAGATTGTGGGCAGCTAAAACATGTGACTTATCAAGTTCTAAGAATACCTCGTTTCAAACTCTTTATAGGTGGAAGGTGGAATTCTAACTTTAAACTTTCATATAAGTACTTCTGTGTATACGTTTCCCCACAGATCTTTTTATAATAGGTAATCTGAAAAAGAAAAAAAAAAACACAAAATTTATTATCAAGTCGTTTTAACTTATAAAGAGAGCTCTTATTGTTTTTTATTTTTTTAAACTTTATTTTAAAAAAAAACATTTTTGATCAAGTTTTATCTGTATATCCAATGCATACTAAATGTTTAAAGTTCTAAACTTAAATTTTTGTAAATTTTAAATGGAAGTCTTTTTGGCACGCTTATTATTCCACTTGAATATATTAAAAGCTGTTGGTTGCAGCAAAAGTGCGAAATATGTTTAGTAAAATTAATATTTAATAAATATTTGTCTTAGTTAAGTTAAAATTAAGTTTAGTTATTTAGTTAAGTTATTTTAAAAGTTGGATGCATGTTAACACTAACCTATGACCACGTTAACCCATCTAATTTAAGTTGCCCTAAAAGGGTAGCTGTTAATGTGAAAGCGTTCTTGAGACATGTGGGAAGCTTTCTGTGGAATCAAGCTGATAAAAATTCCAGTAAACAAAATAATAAAATTTCACAGTGAAGTTCAAAGGGGTGATCAGATTTTAAAATGTTTTACTCTCAAAAAAAGAGAAAAAAAATCTTTTTTTACGAAATAAAATGTTTTCTGTAATAAATTATGAATTTGAAACTTGATTCCTAATAGTTAAAAAAACTTAAAATAAAAAATGTTGCACTCCTCCATTTGATTCAAAGGTATAGCTTTCTATTTGACGTATGACCACTTAAACCCAATCAAAAATATTTTTAAAAGGGCGTTCAAAATATCTTTTCTCTCATCCAATCTAAAAATTCAGCTAAACTGAAACTTCATAAAAAAAAGTATGATATTCGGAATTATAACCTCAAATGCTTGTAAACAAGCATACCTTTTTCAAAAACAGTTTTCTATTAAGTAGAATAGTTGGTGCTTTTTATTGACACTCCAGCAATTCTAGGAATTTTTCGTTCATTAAACCTTAACTCTTCAGTGTGACCCCCCCCCCCCCAAATAATAATAATAGTAGCCTGTATCCGCCCCTGCATAAGTCCACTCATTTCGTTGGAATCAAGTCATCACAAAGTAGTATGTTAATTACCGAATGTATCGATAACACTCTGAGATGAATTTATCGAAATGAAACCGAATCTTGTCACCAATACAAATGAATCTAACAATTAAGGCATCATCAATCATCATCGGCTGTCAGAAACCTTCTTTTCTAATGACGGAGTGTTGTAAAGCTGAGTCTGAATTTCTTGGAATACAACTGAACCCTCATCATTCGCAAAGTAAACGTAAGTTTTTCTTTTGATTCATTATTTCATTGACTCCGCTGGCAAAACAGAAGCAAAATATGTTTTATACAAGAGGGTAGAGCTTCAGAAAGCAATAAAAGTTGTGTCCGAAACCAGGAAGTTAATCCAGAATTTTTTAATAAGGAAATAGAGATGTTACCGTTAAAGTATATAATGCAGTTATTTTATAGAATACCTAGTTACTCCATGAAATAACTGATCGTGTCCGTTAAAGTGTGTAATATGTTATTAATTTGACACTTTAACTAGTTATTCTATGAAATAACTAATCTCTACATAGTATAAAATGAAGTCTCCAAAAAGCGTCTGTGTGTTTGAACTCGCAAAACTCGAAAACTACCCGGCCGATTGTGGTGAAATTTAGGTTTGCAGACCAGTTCGAAAACAATTCGATGAATAGTTCTCTTTTTATTCCAATTTAGGCCCAATTTTTACATAAATTCCCGAACATGGGGGTGAAAAATTACTCTCAAATAGTAATGTTATATATCGTTGGAAAGGGAAGAATTTTCCGCGTTCTACGCAATTTGTTCCAATGCTCTAACTTAATTGCGGCGGGAGTTTTTTACGTTTTTAACTCGAATTTTTTTAAGCTTAGCTGAAATTTAGGCACTACTTTCTTCATTAAATCCATCAATAAAAATGGGAGGAATTGTCCTACAGTTTTCTTTTTGACAGCATTGGAAAGAGCTGCTTTTTTTTTCTCCAGATGTAACTCGACCTAAGGTCGAAAACATAAGCTTTTATCTCGAAAGGAAAAAAAGTTACAAGCCTTTTTAAATCAAGTTTAAGAAATCTCGATTCCATTCAAATTGTGAACCATTTTCTTTCGCATTTTAGTTCCTTAAACTTATTTTATTTTGTGTTTACATGGTTACACATTTGAAATCCATCTTTCTGGATTTAATTTCTTAAAGGTATTTTAATACCTGTCGTCATTGTTTGGAAGGGATGATGTTTTTTTTTTTAATTTATTTTTTACGCCTGATTGACAATTTTTATTTTCAAGGTGGACCGGGTAAAGCCGGGCAACGCAGCTAGTTATTCTGTAAATTAACTAATGAGAGACAGTTAAAGTGTAAAATAAACAATTTACCTATAATGAAATAACTAGGTATTCTGTAAATAAACTAATGTTAGACAATTAAAATGAAAAAGAAGCAATTTATCTATGCAGCGTATAAATGGTATTTATGGAAACGTACCATAAATCATTTGTTACAACAAGGATTACTAAAATGATACTTGTAATTACAAAGAACATTATTTCTAAACAAAAACTGGCGCTAACACGCTAAACAAGTTCTCTCCCTGTGACCTGGAATAGTTCATTAATGCAGTAGGGGTGAAAGGTGTCGTGCAATATATATGATATAGATTATTTTACACTTTAACGGGCTGCAGATCGTTATCCTATGAAATAACTAGTTAAACCATAAAATACAAGAGAGTTTTACACTTTAACGGACACGATCAGTTATTCCATGAAATAACTAGGTATTCTATAAACTAACGGATTTCATACTTTAACGGTAACATAGACACTAAAATATTCAGTTTTGAAGTCTGTTAAAAACAAACTACCGACCGTCAAAAGGAACTCTTAAACGATCTTAAGTATGCCTGTAATATGAATACTTATATCTCTGCGGCTGCACTCAGGGGCGAGCACAAAACTTTTGGGGCTCGTCACAAATGACGGGCTCTCTCCATATTGTTCACTCCTACGTCTCTACAATTATTTCATTAAAAAACTTCATAAAATGAATAAATATTTAGATCCCTGTGAAGGGGATTTTCTTCCTTCCCATAAGGGGGGGAGGGGAATTGCAAAAAAAAAAAAAATGGGCAGAGTTGGATTTAGAGCCGAAAGTTTCAAAATCCAGGAGTCGGAGTCAGCGATTTTCCTTCCGACTCCGCAGCCCTGCTGACAAGAACACACTCTATGTACTTTCGGAACATTTTCTTTATAACGGAGCACATTCGGATCACGTTATACTACACTACACATTCAAGCAACTGGAAAAAAAATTTTCTGAATGGGCTTGTTTCCTTCAGTCAAAAGTAGTACTTTTTGTCACTGAAGTTGATAGAATAAGCAATAAATAATAATAATAATAATAATAACATGGACCCAGAAAATACTTTTATTTTCCCAACAGTTATTTTTTACTTAATTTTTTAAACTGTCCGATTTTTCAAACAAAAGTGGTCTTGATGACGTCACAAATTATGCTCTTTGGCGCATCTTTCTACCACGTTTCCACGTTATGATAATCAAGAAGTGAATTAAAATTGCGCTCTACGCTTGTTATCAACCATATCGTTGCCAATACACGTGAGTAAAGATGCGAATTAAATATTTTGCTCTGTGAATGACAACACTGAATGGCATTTCATCATTTGTGACGTCATCGTACAGAAGTGTAAACAATGAGAGCGCACCGATTTAAGTTTTTTTTTTTTTAATATTACACTTGAACAAAATATTTAAAAAAATGGTCAGATCCTATGTTTATAAGCATGCTCTTTCAGAAAAAAATACTTTTAAAATTTTGGAAACGACTCCATTGAAGTGTTCCGAATGTTTCGATATTTCCAAACGCGCGTTCCCAAAGTGTGCTGGAAATTCGTATGTTCGAATGTACCAACATTCAAGCATATGCGCAACAAATTTCTGTTGAGAAAATGGAAGAAACTTTAATGCATAGTAAAGAGTAGTTTAACTATAATAATGATTAACCCAAATGCATATTTGAGAAAAAAGAAGGAAAGATAGAAAGAAAAAAGCAGTAATAAAAGAGTAAAGCCCCTTGATGTGACCACTCTCCTCGAAGAGACGTGATTATCTGTCAGAAAAGTTTCAAAATTAAAATTGGTATGTTCAACGAAAATTTTACATCGTACTACAGTGAAATCCCGTTACAGCAAACTTTGAAGGACCACAAATTTTATTCATTGTAACGAGAGTTTCGTCGTATATGGATTTCAAGCAATGTAATGGCATTAAGTCGAGACTGAAAATTTATTTCATTGAAACGAATGTTTCGTTGTAACGTTTCAACAGGATTTCACTGCATCAGTAAAAAGTATTTAAAACAATTGTTAATGCTTCTGTTTATTTAGTACTGTTTGTCGGAACAAACACACAGTTGGGACAGTAAAATATTTAAGCCGGAAAATTTTCAATTGTTTCATTTTTTCCTTAACTGCCTCATTCTTTTTCTCATTTACTTTTTATTTTTAAAAAAAGAGCATGCGGTCTGACATAAAGGCTATCCATAAACGATGTTACACTTAAAAAAAAAAAAAAAATGACCCCTCTTCCCCTTTGTCACATGTCATGCTGTTTTTCATAAGCATATTGTTAGAAAAAAAAAACCATGGTGTCACTTTTTTTTGGTACTCCTTCTTTGCACTTGTCACAAACTATCACAATTTTAGCAAACCCCCCTCCGTCCTCAAAGCTTGACATCATTTGAAGACAGCCCCTAATCAGTGTTCCGTTCAGGCATCTCTCCGGAGGTGCAGTGCCCTTCCCCTGTAGGATGCCAGCTGCCCCTCCCCCTCTCAATGAAGAAAAATTTGGATCACACTTCTTTTACTATGTAAAAGTTTTTTTTAAAAAAAAAAAAGAAACGTAAATTATAGAAAATTTGGAATTTAATCATCCGGGGGGTGGGGTGCGGGGTGGGGAAGTCGGCCTCTGTGACCTCCATTTTATCACTGTCGATGGAAAGTCAATCGCTGGCAACAATCTGCTATTTCGTTTCTTGTCCGTTTGTTGCTGTTGTGGAATTATTTTATCTGCTATCTATCTAGTTAACTCACGCAATACATTGGTGAGGTTCGTATCGGTCCTTAGGACATGTAGGGTAGACAGGGGCACGTTTTCGAGGATTTTTTTTCAATGATTTTTTTTATTTTTTATTTTTGAACCTGGGAAATTTTAGACATTGTGGTTTTATAAAGCAGTCAATGAAGTCAAAATTTGTATATTCAGTTGTTGCTCAGTTTGTATTTTTAACCGTAAAAAAAGTTTTTTTGAGCCCAAGTCGATTGCGTAAACTTGCCCCGAACACGGGGCACGTTTACGAATAGTAAAAATGATACCAAGGAGTAAGTGAAATTCATATTTAACCAAATTTAAATGTTTTATTTCTGTTAAAACAATTTCAAAATAAGAAAATCACAAATAATTAATTAAAGAACCTTTTATAAGGTAAAATAAAATCATAGGACTTATTGCTAGTTAAAAACAGAAACTATTCAGTCATCTTCTTCATTACGGTTAGATTTTTACTAACAAAAACAAAGTATTTCTTTTCGCATACTTGTCATGGGACTGCGTTTTGACATCTAAGACAATGAACCCTATCTTGTCCTTTTTTCGAATGGTTGTGTGTTTTCAAACAATAGATGCAAGCACAATTTTCTACATCGTAAACAAAATCGTTCATTAATTTCCTTTTTACAGAGTGTACTAACTTTTCCCCTGTCGCAGGTTTTGGTTTCATACTTTTTTCTTTGATATCTTATATTTCTGCTTCAATAGAAACTTGTAAATTTTAAAGTAATTTCTCCTTTTTGTTTTGTTCTAGCCATTTTTTTTCTTTGCTCTTGTCTGAGTACTTCTTCAATCGTAGTACCAATTAGGATTGTGAACACCCTCTTTTTTTCCTTTCCTGGTTCCTAAGCTTTGGTCCTACTTTTTCAAATGGTTTCAGTTGGGGTAGTCCATATGTGACGATGAGGAAGGCCTATTGGGAGAAATACTTGGATCATCGATAAGCATTTTCATTATTTTGACAGCTAAGGTAGTTCTGTTAGTGTTTTGATCGTAATGTCTTACTATCTTTAAAATAATGAAAATTTATTAAAAGGCTGAATAGTGTATAAAGTCAAAGCTGAACAGGCATGAAGGCAACACTATATGATTGTAAGCTATAAGATACAAATATGTTACCTAATTAAAATGAATGGTGATTTTCAAAACCAAATGACTCGAAAATACTAAAGGTTTGAGACAGTACAGAGCGAAAAAAGCGTCCGGCTCCCGTTTAGAAGTAAGACAGATTAGTAAGACGGAGTAAGAATGTGCGTAAATGTGCCCCGTTGGCAAGTTCGGATTTATTTCTCTCGTGCAACAATATTTAATAACTCTTCTGTCCATACAAATGCAATTCTCAAAAAAAGATAAAATTCTGCTACTTTTTTTCTATATTTACTTGTTTTTAACAAAATATTATTTGTTCACAATAAGATTCAAAACGTTCAACACAAAACTTACTCGGCTTGGTAGAAAACAGATTTTCTTATCCGCATGCTAAACCGAAGCTCGACTGATAGGAACTTGCTAAAAACTTGTGGGAATATTTGCTAGGGAGCAGCATCAATCTGCTATGATTGTTGGCTCTCCATTTACAACTCGTTTTGAAAAAAGGGCACTGCGTAAACGAACCCCATGCGTAAACGTGCCCCGTCTACCCTACTCTGTGGGCACGGACACTCATGGTACATTTCGTTGGAAATCAAAAGTTTCCTGGATGAGGATCATTGCATGGAGGGGAAGTGATAATGGACTGTGATGGAAATGCTTATTATGCTGATGTTCGTATTTCTTTTGTCTGAAAAATAAGATGATGTCATCAGTGTCTTCTTTTCGAAAGAAAGGTCTGAATTTTTTTTCCCTTTGCTATCCCTCCCCCCCCCCCCCCCTCCTTTTTGTCGTCTCAGAGTTTTCAAGTCGTCAAGACCTATAGCCAATTAGAAAACTTTTGAAAATCTACGTGGACTTTCTCTGAGAGAGAGAGAGAAGTATAGATTTATTTCATAATCATTCCAGAATTTGAAGCCCTCTAACGTGTGAAATTGTTTTAGTCTCCCTTCAGAAGTGTTTACTATCTTCAGCGATCATATTTTCAATGAGTCAAAAAAAAAAAAAAAAAAAAAAAAGGAAAAATTAATTTGAATTCCGATATTTTTAATTCAAATTATGTTTTTCGCAATCACGAGTTGCGACAGGACCCTACTCATTGAAGTTATTGTTTCTGAAAACTGCTCCTGTAACCCCAAACCTACCCCTTCTCCTGGGCGGTTACATGTGTACAGTTGTGTGTGTGTGTAGGCGCTCGTGCATGTGTACGCTTGTGTGTATGTGTGTATATGCGTAGGTTTGTGTGTGCATAGACTTGTGTATGTGCGTAGGTTTGTGTGCGCATAGACTTGTGTATGCACGTAGGCGTGGTATGAGCATGTGTGTAGGACATGGACGCCACCGACCAGGAGAAGCGGATTTCGGGGGACAGTGCTCAGGGCCGGAGGAGCCGCGCCTGCAGAGAACGGTGGGCGGGAGTGCTGCAGAGGGTGGCGGGTGGGGGGAATAAAATCAGCATAACGCCAAGGACAGTCAAATGAGAACAGTAAGCAATCGTGATTGCTCAAAAAAAAAAAAAACATTTTGCGGGAAGTTTTTATTTTTTAATATATATATATATATATATATATATATATATATATATATATATATATATATATATATATATATATATTAGTTAAAAAAATATTGACATTAATCACCCATGATAATATTGAACTGCTCGTTTTTTTTATTTTAAGCCCGCTTACAAATTTTAGGCCTACTTCTGGACACCTTAATATTTTTTAATTTGAACAAATATTTAGTGGTACGTGTGGGACTATAGGGGCAACGTTTTATCAACATAAAATTTCGAATATCCGAAAAAGAAATTTATTTTCAGATTCGGCCTAATACACAGTGCTGTTTCAAGCGAGGGTTGGTACGGATCGCAGTTGTTCAAATTAAATGAAACATTTTTAATAATCTTTTTTTTGGGGGGGAGGGGGATGCTGGGGACATCCTAATGACCAGAATCCTAAGAAAGCCGGAAGACTAAAAAATATTATCTTACCCTACTATTTTTTCAAAACAGAAGATGAATCTTTTCGAAGCCACCCTTACCCGTCTTTCTTCAAGTTTTTACATCGAGAGTAACCGAAAAACACCCGAGCCATTCCATTTCAGGTCAGGCAGGGTCTGTCACATGACCATCACCGATTTTTTTGAAAATATTACAGTAGTTACAACTAAGGGACATATGAAATATCCCAAAAGGATTTTGCAAGAAATTTTTTTTTCTTCAGTTACAGCCTATTAAAATTCTGAACAAAATCCGCCATTTTGGAAAAAACCGGCAAAACACTCCATTTGAAATGGACACTATTTCAAAAGTATTTAAACTACTTGAATTATTCTTTTTTCTAAAAATAAATAAGGACCCATATATCCTCTAGACATCATTTTTGAACGTTTAGTTAGATTTTTTGATAAAGAAAAAAATTCATTTTTGCGGCGAAAAAACTGCATTTTTACCGAATTTACGATTTTTTTTCTCCATGAAAAAAAAAGTTTTTTTTACTAAACGGAGATGGCAGTCTAAAGCCCTTATATGATGGTTTCATAACATATTTTATTATAATCCTTGGATGCATACAGCCTCGGAAATAAAATTTGAAATTTTGAAAATTTTCAAAAATTAGCGATTTTTGAAGTGATTTTACTCAAAAAAACCATTTTTTAAAAATATAAAAATTGGCTCATTTGAACCCCATATAATGCTTAACAAGTGGATAGACACCGAATCCCGTATTTTTTCCCATTAAATGTTTTATGATTTTTTGAAAGTTACCTTATCGCCCGTGGCATGCATGTAAAATAAAAATTTCTAATAATTTCAGTCACTGAAAATCTGATTGTATTAATGCCTAATAGCTACAATAATAGTGCACTTTATCAGCAACAAATAAAATTTTACTGACTTTTAATAATATAGCAGTATTAAACCGCTCCTGATGACCCAATCGATTCGCCTTTTTGTACTTCGTTATATAAATATATTTTTCTGCTGATCAGCGCCTAATTGTTATGGGAGCTGAGCTCCCATACTTCCTTATTTTTTTCACTCAAATTTTTGTATTTTTGATTAATTCAGGCCACTTAAGCATTAAAATAAGTTCTGAAGACTATAGGGTTCCTGCACTTCTTTTGTTAGAAATTGGATCCCTGGCGATAATAGCTACCTTTGGTGATTTGTTTGGTTATCTCAACTTATGACCATGTTCAATTGATTACTTCTCTCATAAAACAGGTAGGCTTTTTAAATTCTTAAACTACAAGTAAGTTTTGCGGTTTGAATTTAGTATACATATTCTTACGTATAAAAGTAATCATACGAGGATCCAAAGATCCAAAAATTATGTGACAACATTCGCCAATGACAACCAAAGCACGAAATTAAAGTTAATCGTTTTAAGTGCATTTATATTGTTCTTCCCTTTGATGGTTCCCCCTGTCGCGTAATTGAGTTGAAGAGAAAGAGAATTGAAAGAGAAAAAATATGATTCGTTGCTGCATATGAAAGTAACGGTGAATGCAAAGCTTTGGAGACAAAATAAACTAATATTTATAAAAAAAAAAGGAAAGATTTTAACTGTTACTGATAAAGTACATCATTATCGTAGCTATTAGTGATTAATATAATCACCAAAGGCTCTTCTATCTAAAGGCTACACACGGAGTCCTACAAAAAGACGAATTGACTGAGTCATCAAAAGCGGTTTGTTACTGATATATGATTAAAAGTCAGTAAGATTTTAGT
Organism: Uloborus diversus; assembly: GCF_026930045.1. Taxonomy (NCBI): domain Eukaryota; kingdom Metazoa; phylum Arthropoda; class Arachnida; order Araneae; family Uloboridae; genus Uloborus; species Uloborus diversus. The sequence continues at coordinate 129,479,301 of NC_072737.1, read as the reverse complement.
TGTTCCTGATAAAGTGCACCGTTATTGTAGCTATTAGGCATTAATATAATCAGAATTTCAGTTACTGAAATTATTAGACATTTTTATTTTACATGCATGCAATGGGCGATAAGGTCACTTTCAAAAAATCATAAAACATTTTATGGGAAAAAATACGGGATGCAGTGTCTATCCACTTATTAAGCATTATATGGGGTTTAAATGAGCCAATTTTTATATTTAAAAAAAATGGTTTTTTTGAGTAAAATCACTTTAAAAATCGCTAATTTTTGAAAATTTTCAAAATTTCAAATTTTATTTCCGAGACTGTATGCATCCAAGGATTATAATAAAATATGTTATGAAACTATTATATAAGGGCTTTAGACTGCCATCGCCGTTTAGTAAAAAAAACTTTTTTTTCATGGAGAAAAAAAATTATAAAATCGGTAAAAATGCAGTTTTTTCGCCGCAAAAATGAATTTTTTTCTTTATCAAAAAACCTAACTAAACTTTCAAAAACGATGTCTAGAGGATATATGGGTCCTTATTTATTTTTAGAAAAACGTATTATTCATATAGATTAAATACTTTTGAAATAGTGTCCATTTCAAATGGAGTGCTTTGCCGGTTTTTTCCAAAATGGCGGATTTTGTGCAGAATTTTAATAGGCAGTAACTGAATAAAAAAAAATTTTCTTGCAAAATCCTTTTGGGATATTTCATATGTTCCTTAGTTGTAACTACTGTATTTTTTTTCAAAAAAATCGGTGATGGTCATATGACACTTTTCATACCTGCCTGCCTGATTTGAAATGGAATGACTCACCCATAGAAACAGGATCAATTACCCGCCCCCGAGAGTTGCCGCCCGAGGCAATGACCCCGGCTTGCTCCCCTAAATCTGGCACTGCGCAAATTTCCATCAACGAGATACGAGACCTAAAAAAATTGCAATTAAAAACTGCCTAAAATTAACCCCCATAAAAATTTCAAAATGGCGCGGTTCGCTTCATAAACCTTCCTCGTGAACACTCAAGTCTTTCCTCTTTCGGAACGACCTTGAGCCATGCACTGCATACCGCTTTCGATTTTCCTGGAGGTTGCCAGTCACGTGGGTTTCTCGCGCCATTTTGGGTCTTTAGCTTGTACGACTACATTACGCAGGATCTGGAACAGTTAAGACGTCCGTTTCTTTCGCTCCGACATTTAAATCGATCAATTTCAAAAAACGTTTCGTAAACTGTGAAGATGCCTTGGTGTAGTGCATTTGGATGCTCTAACAGTTCGAAATCAGGTCACAAATTGTATCGTTTACCTGTGGGTAAACGAAATGAAGGAAGAAGAAAGCTGTGGGTGTGTAGGATCGGAAGAGATAAATGGATTCCTAACCGAAACAGCAAATTGTGTGAGGTAAGTGGTTCCATCCAATATTTATACACTTATTCAAAATTTTTATGACATTTTTTATTAAAAATGTGAAGCTGGTATGTTTGTTCAAATGCAAGTTAAAAAATATTGACAGTATTGAATATTAATTGTACGTTTATCACGTCCGTACCTTATTGTGTATTAAATTTAGTGATAAAGCATCAGATGAATACTAAATTAGCTAAATTTTGCCTTTCTTACTGATGAATCCTTCTATTCTGATTAATAAATTACAAGCGTGTTTTTTAACTCTATGACTGATATTATGCTCTACTTTGACATGAATTTCATAAATTGTCATATCAAATTTTAAGTAAGAAAATAAATATAAGTATAAAATAATTAAATACGTTAAATACGTAATTAAAGTAGAAAATATGAAATTTAAACTGCAAATTCCTAAATATACGTATACAAATTAGCTAGCAAATATGAAAAAATACTATATACACTCTGTTTATTATTAGCAGGGGAACATGGGGCAAAGTGAAATTGTGAAATGTTTATTCTGCTTTTAGTTCCACCTATCTCATATTATTTTAACTATATAGTACCGTATGTAGTTTATTCCAATCAGGAAAAAAATACCACTAAGGATTAAAGCTAATTGGTAATACAGGCAATTTAAAAAAAATAATACTTATATAGTAATATTTTGTTGTAAGGCAAAAAATTTTTTTGTTGCTATAAAATGATAAAGTTCTTGTAATTAACATTTTAAATATTAATTGCGACCTCCTGATATTCAATGCAGAAAAACTTAATTAATAATAAGCTTATTTGTATTTTAAATAAATTTCACAATTTGTCAAGTAGGGAATATGGGGCAAAGTGAAATGGTTAAGATGACTTAAGTTTTTTCCAAATGTACAAACGGGAAATTTGTTTTGAAAATTGCAGTACATAAAAAACGAACATTGTATTTTATGGTAAAACTTGTGTTAAAACAGTATTTTTTATTTTTGGCAGTAAATTTGAGTCTTCAAAAAAAAAAAAAAGGGTACAATTTTCAGTTTTTTTTACGGGGCAAAGTGAAAAATAAAATTTTTCTTATGAAATATTTTCTATTAGATTATAAAACATATTTTTGATCAAATGAATCGGTAAATAAAAGGTGGAATGAATAATTGAAAAGATAATAGGACAATAAATGAATAATTTAATGAATAAATCAGTTATTTTGGAAGAAAAATAAATGAGCGGGTAAAAGAATGAATGAATGAGAAAATAAGTGAATGAATGAATAAATAAGTGAATTATTAAATGGAGGAATGTAAATGAATTAATTAATAAATGAAAACATAAGTGATTTGTATACATGATTGAGTGAGCAAATGAAATAAACTATTTCACTTCGCCCCGTATGTACTTGACTAATTGTACAATTTATTTAATATGCAAATAAGCTTAATATTAACTAAATTAATTCTGCACTGAATATTAGGAGGTCTCGATAACTATTTAAAATATTAATAACAAGAACTTTATCAGCTTGTTGTAACAAAAATAATTTTTGACTTACTACAAAATATTACAATATGAATAGCATTTTTTAAATTGCCTCTTTTACCAAATGCTTAATCTTCGGCGGTATTTTTTTCCTGACTGGAATAGACTACATATAATACTGCATAGATAAAATAATACCAGACAGGTGGAGCTAAAAGCTGATTAGGGGGATTCCACGAAAAGTGGTCCTGACACATTGAAATATTTTTTCTCACAGATTGAAAACAAATCTTTTTTATAGATTAAAGAGTTTCTACTGTTTTCAATTTCAGCATCAACTTTTGATTAAAAAAGAAAAAAAAAATTTCTGTGAGATTTTGACCATATTTGGTAGCACACAGAAAGTCAACAAAAAATGCATAATTTATGCTTAATTTATAAATTTTATTATTAATAATTTCATTTTTATTATTATGCTTAATTTATAAAGATAAATTTAAAAGCTATATTTTTCTTAATCATTAAATTTTTTCTTGAAAAAACTATGAAATAACATTAAAACAAATGTTCTACTATAACTATGAGTTAAAAACTAAAAAGTAAGACTTTTATTAAAATTTCAACCCTAGAAAATATTCAGCCTTTTTTTTTCGGTAACACACACCTTAGGCGTAAAGTAGTAAAGTTTTTCTCCTTACCTATATTAGCGGGCTAAAAGAAAAATATCTCATATTATAAATTAACTTGATATATTAATCATATACCTCAAGTTTCATCTTTCTTGAACCATTGGCGTGAAGTAATCCTACATCGATAAAAATGTGCCGGAGAAAGCCACATAAAGGCCATATTTTTACTTTCTTCTATATCTAATATATAGAAGAAAGTATTGGATTCGTGCAAATTTTCGAATTTCGAATTTTGACGGATTCGAACGTTTTGAGGTGTGCTGAGTCCATTTCGACCATTTTTGGAAAATGTCTGTCTGTCTGTGTATGTGTGTGTGTGTGTCACGTCTGTGTGTGACCAGTTTTTTGTGGCCGCTCTACAACAAAAACTACCGCATGAAATCGAACGAAATTTAGTACACATATGTGCCCCTATGTGAACTTGTGCCCATTAGTTTTTGGCGCGAATTCCTCCAAAGGGGGTGAAGCAATGGGACGTTTTTCGAGTTACGCGTGCTTGCTATTCCTCAGGAAGTAACTGGCGGAATCAAACAAAATTTGGTCCATATGTTGGAATTAACAGGAACAGGTGCTGATTCAATTTTGGTGTCAATAACTCAAACGGGGGTCGAGCTATAGAACGTTTTTTGTCGTCAATTGTGACTGCTGTATCTCAAGAAATAACGAACGGAATGAAAGAAAAATTTATCGGCAAGTAGCCCTTAGTGGGTATAAGAACTGATTTTATTTTTGTGTCAACAGCTAAAAAGGGGGTAGCGCAATCACCCGTTCTTTTTTTCCATTTTGAGTGCCCTATCTCAAGAAGTAATGCTACGTTCTGGTTGAAATTTGGAATAAATGTGAATCCATATGTAAGCAGGCTTTGGTTCAATTTTGACGCCGATCGCTCCAAGAGGTGTTGATTTTTTTTTTTTTTTTTTTTTTTTGTGAATAAAAATATTTTTATTAATGCAACAATAAGAAAGATAAATCGTAATAGATTCGTAATAGATTGTCGTCTGCGTATTTCTCGTGATTTTAATTGTATGGAAATGATAGGAAATATTATCTCAATGATTTAAAATTTTTAACTGTTGCCATCTTATGTTTGTTAACAAATAAAATATTTGTAATTAATTCAAGAGAGGCTTTTAAAATAACTTTCAATTTTCGCTCTTTGCTTTGCTTTTGCAATAATTCAGACATTGGGATAGTCGTCAAGTTTTTGCATGTGTAATGTTGTTTTTGTTGGGAATATTGCTTCCTCGTCAAGCATGGGGAGGGATCAGAAAAAAAAAGAAAAATATAGAAGAAAGTTTCGTGATGGCCACAACATACTAGTTTAAACTACTGGAAGAGTGGGAACCCTGTATCACATTGGATTTAGTATTTAATTGGCTTGAAACGTTAAAGATATTTTTGTCCACTTTCAAAGTATATTTGTGCATACTATTTATGTTCTAAAAGTAGATTCGTTGGCCTGAAGGAGCTAACGTATCTATTCAAAGTTTCAAATATCAATCTTTATAAAGGGTAACTCATGTAACGAAATTTCAGAATTTTTTTTACAACAAAAAATTAATATGAACGTTCAACTTTTTTTTTTTTTGCATTCTTAAAACATATAAAAATTTAACAACTAGTTTAGAAAACTATAAAAAGTACCCAGCCCTTAAAAGTAAAAGTGATGAAAGAAAACATTGTATAGGGGGGGGGGAGGGGTGCTAGTCAATTTCTCGGGCTCCTCCAAAAGATTTTTCTGTATCCGCCCCTGTTAAAGTTGAAAAATGTTGTGTAAAAGTAACACAAGTAACGAGAAAAAGAATCGCCCATTGAATATTTCGCCATAGACATGGGAACCGGTTCGCTCTCGCTCACTTAACTAGATGGATCAGTCTACCGAAGTTCGGAGGGGGAAATGATTCTCCCTTGAAGTAGACTCGTTCGCCATTGTACGGGCAAATGTATTGGTGCTCGGATAGCGTTTGCTTCGTTTCTCAGCGCTTTTTAGGTGGATGAAACTCAAGCATGCCGGCTTCATGTTCAGCATTTAAGTGCACGAATAGAGCCAAGAAAGGCAGCGATGTATCTTTCCACAGGTAAGAGTGAATTTGTTTTTAGAAGCGTAGAATTTAGTTTGAGTTACAGTAGGACCTCGATTAACAGAGCTTCGATTAACCGAGGTTTCTGTTAACCGAGTCGATAACTAAGTCTATTTAAAAAGAAACTTTTAATTTGATATTAAATGAAGAGTTTTAAATTTGAAAATAAGAATATTTTCTAGAAGTTTGTTTCTTCAAATGCATCTTTCAATATTGAACTCGGCATTGTAAAAAAATAATAAATAAATAAATAAACATTGTTTTAAAACTTACTACAAGTTATATTCTATTTTAGTTATTTAACTGTAAAACATTGCTTTTTACATGGTTCATTTCAATCTTTTAAAAATGTTCTATTGCATTTTAATTAATACTTTTTAAAAGTCTGGGATCCTGACAGATTTTTATGCAAAGTTTCTATTAACCGAGTTTTCCGGTCCCAATTAGCTCGGATAATCGAGGTGGTTCTACAGTACTATAATGTTAACTAACCAATAGGAATAAAAATATTTTAAATGCTGAAAAATTCCCTAAGACTCGATAGACAAAAGTACAGTTGTACGCTTTTAGCACGTTTTTAGCATTTTAATGTGTTTTTCCTTTTAAAGGGGGATGTAGGGGAATGTGGAGCAAAGTGAAATGGTTAAGATGACTAAAGTTTTCCAAAATGAACCAATCGGAAAATTTTCATGAAAATTACTGCACATAAAGAAAGAACATTGTATTTTAAAATAAAATATGCGTTGAAACAGTATTTTTTATTTTTGGCAGTAAATTTGAGCCTTCAAAAAAAAAAAAAAAAAAAAAAAAAAAAACAAGAAAAGAAAAGAAAAGAAAGAAAGAAAAAAAAAGTGGAAAATGTTCACTTATTTTTTTCATGGAGGCAAATTGAAAAATAAAATATTTTTTCAGTGAAATAACTTCTATTCGATTATAAAACATATTTTTGATCAAAAGAATCAGTAAATAAAAGAAGATAAATAAAAGAATGAATAAATAAAACGATAATCTTTACTAATAATAAAGCTGAAAGTCTCTCTGTCTGTAGGATGTCTGTGACGCGCATAGCGCCAAGACCGTTCGGCCGATTTTCATGAAATTTGGCACAAAGTTAGTTTGTAGCATGGGGGTGTGCACCTCGAAGCGATTTTTCGAAAATTCGATGTGGTTCTTTTTCTATTCCAATTTTAAGAACAAAAATATCATAAGATGGACAAGTAAATTACGAAATTATCATAACGTGGAAGCGTAACATGGACACAAGCCAATTGGCGAGATACGAAATTATCATAACGTGGAACCGTAACAAGGGTACAAGTCAACTGGCGAGAAAATTCACCATACATTATTTGTAAATATACAGGCGAACCAAAAGACCTTTTAATTTTTCTATTACGGGCAAATCCGTGCGGGAACCACTAGTGAAACAATAAACGAACAACTAAATGAATAAATATATTAACATATAAAGAAAATAAACGAGCGAGTAAAAGAATCAATGAATTGGAAAAAAAGTGAATGAAATACGTGCATTACTAAATAAAGGAATGTAGGTAAATTAATTAATAATTGAAAACGTAAGTGATTTATATTTAATGATTGAGTGAGTAAATGAAACACGTTATTTCACTTTGCCCCATCCGCTTTGCCCCGTATGTACTAGAATAATTGTACAATTTATTTAAAATACAAATAAACTAATTATTAACTAAATTAATACTGCATTGCTTATTCATTTTATACTAACAAAAATAATTTTTGAGTTACAATAAAATATTACAGTATGAGTATCATTTTTTAAAAATTGCCTGTATTACCAAATGATTTAACTTCCGGTGGTGTTTTGTTTCTGACTGGAATAGACTGCATATGGTACTGCATAGTTAAAATAATACCAGATAGATAAAGCTAAAAGCAGAGTAAATATTTCATTATTCCACTTGTCCTCACTAATTTCACTTTTGCCCCCCCCCCCCCCCCCCTTGTTCCCCTACCATGACTTTTATGTCGCAAACCAAGTTAAAAAAAAAAAAAAGTTTCTAACATCTGGTTCAAAATATAAAGTGAAACTGCATTAATAATGTCATTTTTCGTGTGTAAATTTTAAAAATGTAAAAAAAGCAAATGTAGAACTAATTTCATAAGATAGAAAAAACACAAATTTTAAGGCATGTTAAAATTTATTATATTGTCTCATATCTAACACACGTTCAGACATATTCCATTGCGCATAAAAATAGCAGTTCTTATTTGTAAAACCATACATAAAAAACGCGTTTTTTTTTTTTTAAATTATAAACAATCAAATTACAAGAAGTTTTGTTTCGCAGTTAATACAACTTGAGCAATACAAATTTCTGCAATATCTATAAAAAGTGATAATTTTTCCAGAAATTTTGTATACTTACCGCATGATTTTATCTTTTGAAGCCCACAGTTTACTTTTTTAAAAAATAAAGTATAGTCTGTTTCCATATTAGAATGTATCTTCTTAAATTTGCTCGAACTTATCTAATAAAAAATACCACACTGCTTACAGGTTTCCTTTGCATAACAAAGTGCTTTTGCACAAGTGGGTGCTAGCTGTCAAGAGAGAAAATTTTACTCCTACAGTGCATCATTATTTGTGTTCTAAGCATTTTACGGAAGATGACTTCTTAAAAGGTTACGTAAATATTAGAAAGTTGAAATCTGAGGCTGTTCCAACTGTATTTAACTTCCCAAAACATCTTATAAAGGTAAGTGATCTTTATTATATATATATATATATATATATATATATATATATATATATATATATATATATATATATATATATATATATATATATATATATATATATATATATATATATATATATATATATATATATATATATATATAAGAGCGACGGTGTTTCTACGGTTGCGGTTGAATGGTAGAACCGTGATTTCTTGATTTGGTTCAGCTCTGTCCAACTGTAAAGAGCCCACGGGCCAGAATTCCGGTCACTGATCACCTGGCGGGCCGCAGTTTGAAAAAGTTGAACAATAACCTTTTACCTCTTATACAATAACGATTAGCAGTTGAATTATTAATTATAAAACGATGAGACAGAAGGATTATAAAACAATTTGCTTACAGGCGACCGTTCTTTTGTCGCTCTCCTAATCAAAATAAAATTAACAAGAAGTTATAAGCGATGTTGCTGTGATTGCAATAAGCCTTTTAAAAATACATTATTGTTTGTCACGAACGTCAAGCAAGCGGTTAGTAGGATCACTCTGAACGTTTAAAAGAATTTGGGGCAGTAGAAATTAAAATGTCCGAATGATAAGGGTAAGCAAGTAGTGTAACAGAAAATTTATCAAATTTCTGTCTACAACATCTCTGTCAAAAACGTGTCTACACATCCCCCCCCACCCTCTTATATTTAATAGAATTTAAGAGAGAAATATTATTATTATTATTATACTTCTTTTTTCTGAAAAACTTGTTGGTTGAAGTTTTAGCAAAAAAGTAAAAATTGAATGAGAATTGTACATAAAAAAAGCATCTGTACTACATTCCACTCCTCCCTCCCCCCCCCCCCGATCTTCAATAGAATATATGAGAAAAAGATTAAATGTTCAAATATTTTGAAAAAACTTGCTGGTTGAAGTTTTTGCAAAAAAGTAAAAATTTAATGACAACTATACATAAAAAAATCTATTTAGTTTGAAATTAATCTAGGCATGCAACAGATGAAACTTCGATTCGATGCTACTACAATAGGTGTTGATATTTCATATAAGTTCAAGCTAGAGCACTCTTCGTCTCTTTAAACGTTTTAAAAAAATTTTGGTCTAATATTTCAATCGTTTAGTAATAACTGAGCGTTATATGATTAGGTCCGGACTTTGATGGCATAAAAAATCTATAAAAATGCTCTTAAGAACTGAAAAAATGTTGTTAAAAATAGCAAAAATAAACCCCTTAAATATATAAACATTGTTCTTTAAATAAAGGAGTTTTCTCTATATTTTAACATGGATTTTCATTTGAATTACTATTTATTTCTTAAATTTACAAACAGTGTTCTTAAAATATTTATATTGAGATAAATTTGGGTACAAATTTCCTCTTTTTACGATTCAGGATGATCGATAAAAAACTTTGACTTCTTCAATTTGTTGTTGGATTCTTAAATATGTTGCGTAACTAAATTTTTACTGGGAAGTGAGCTAAAGCATACTCTTAAAATGACAAAAGCTACAAAAGAATTCGATTATTATATTTATCCAGAAATCCAAAAAAGTGACAATTTTTGAAAATGTCAGGATATTTCTGACAAAATAGCACATATTATATTCATGAATAAGTTCGTGGCAAAGCCTATTTATTCAAAAGTTTGAAAAGTCCAGCAAATGTTTAAGACAGTTTAATATCATTAGGATCTGACAACATTTTAACGCGTAACCATAAAAGATTTAACTTATATGATTTTTTTCCTGGTTAAAATATGATTTGCTTCATCACATTTCGAAACAATGACTATTCAAACAAAGATTCAAAAACTTCTACTGATTAATTTTAAAATAATAATAATAATAATGGGTTTCGTTAATGGTCCCACTGCCAATGTTTAGCGTTAGAAGCTGAATTTGCAAGTTACTATGAGCTGTGGAATTATTTTTTAACGAAAAAACAAATTGCAAAACTAAATTTTCACGTAATTATATCTAATTAAGCATTCCACGCAAAATAAAGATAATTGAGCAATAACCCTCATATAACTTCTAGGCATTCTCATTTTGAAAAACATCAACTGTCTTTTGAAAAATAACCACAAATTTTGTACGAAACTAGCAGTAAACAAAACGAGAAATATTCCCGCAAAAGTAAAAACGGCGTCTCTCCTTTGATTGGCTATCACATTCGCTCCCCGAATCGGACGGCCGTCAAAATCCAGAGCATCGCCAGTTTGACAGCACTGATTTGGTTATTGCGCCGTTGACATATTTGTTTACGGATGTTCATTGTGCGAATGTTATTAATTGGATTTCTTTTCACCGCGCTTCTAGCGCCAACTTTCAAATAATATAGATGGTGCAGAATTTCACTTGGTTTCCAGGGGTCTCTCGTTTGAAACCATTGACACCCCTTCACACAGAAGGGAGTAATTAGGCGTTAATAACTGTCACGGGAACCGAACCAGGGCCTGATTAACGCACGGTCCGGTGGGTCCGTGGACCTGGGCACCACAAATTTAGGGGCACTAAAATAGCTTAAATTAGCTTACTTACTTCGTTTTTTTTTTTTTTTTTTTCTGTTCCAGTGAACGTTTCTTTTCAGCGTTAAAAAGAATTAAAAATCGTTTGAGAAGCTGCGTTTCACAGGATAATTTTCGATGATGTGATCGACACATTTGTCTCTGTTAAAGACAGAAAGAAGCCTTTTTAAAGCTTGATGTCCGAATTAGTTAGATTTTTTTTTTTGCTATGTTTGCAGTTTTAAGTGGTTTTTTAACTCATTTTCACCTTAAGGTAAGGCAGTTTCAACTATGACTATCAAGTGTTTGGTATTCAAATCCCAGGTTTCTGTAGTAATGTGTAGGTTTCTAGTATAAAACATTGACTTTAAAATTGGACTGATTTTCTCATGGGGGAGGGGGCGGGGGGCACCATCTTCTTTCCAGGACCTGGGCACCAGTTTGTCTTGATCGAGCCCTGAACCGAACTCCTCTCCCTTCAGGCAAATACAAAGTCGAAGACCGGTTTGCTCTTTCATTGTTTCTCAGGATGAATGAGGAGCAAATGGAGCTTCCGAGCGATTTTTGGGATGAAATTATGGGAATAAGTTTTTAGTTACTAAGAAGTAAAGCCTCCTCACGGGTTGCAATATCGCAAAGTTGTAAATAAAGAGCCAAAGAAAGGTTGTCTACCCTTTTCCGATCCCTAATGAGGGTTGTAAGGGGCTAAAAGATGCCAAAATATAAGTAATTTATCCTTAGCGTGTTTTTACATTAATCATATTCATAGTACATATTAAAAATGTAGATAAAATATTACAAACACTATGTTGTAGAGTTGTCTAAGCAAAAGTGATCCCATGTCCATCATAGTGTTGTTGCGATTAGAAGTTTCAATAATTGAGTAAATCCGCAGAAAAGCAAAAAAAGTTTTGGCTAAACTTGCAGAAAATTTTATGGAGCTTGAGAACTAAAATTTTAGTATATTAAAGTACACTTGGTTATTAGTTCTAGTACTGTTGTGAGTTTAAGTTAATTCGGTTTTGTGTAATATTCACGTAAACTCTTGACTAAATGCAGTGGGAAAATTTTTCCTAGATTTCAAGTTCTCACATATTCTGAGCCAGAGTAATTCAAATGCCTCGTACATCGTAATTTTACAGGCAAAATACTTGTTTTTAATATTAAGTTGCAGTAACCCATTAAAAACAAGTATTTTTACAATAAAATTACGAAGCACGGGCATTTGAATTACTCTAAGAGAAAGAAACTTAGCTAGTATACTGAAGAATATAAATACTTTCGCGAACATTTATAAATTGAAATCTTACAGACACATACTATCTTTGATAGTATTGTTAGGTTAAGGTTAGTAATTAAGTAACGTGAAAATGAAGATATATTTATGAAATGTTATTATATTAGTTGATTTTTTTTTCCAGGAAAATAAAAACCGGAAGTTACCAGTGAAGCGATGTAGCACGGCATCCCCCACAGAGACAGATGTACATCTAATTGATGCTCTTCAAAATGAAAATGATCCGGTAAATGAGCATTCGTATTCAATTCAGGAAAGCCCGAGAAAGTTAAATACTTTGTATGAAAGTCAGATTTTTCAATGCTAAAGCAGCAAAATAAGCTTTTACAGTGAAAACTGAAAGTTTCTAAACTAAAATGGAGGAAAAAAAATCTTGAAAAGAATTATATGTTCGCTGAGAGGTGTTAAAACTAGATGTCACCATATTTCTAAAACTCTCAACTGTAAGTGTGGTTGAATCAGGCAAAAGTTAACAAAAATCATACTGTTTAATAACGATTAAATTATCCGTTAAATATAAAATATCATAAATAAACTTATACCAAAAAGCATTTTATTTTAATTTTGCTTTAAGGAAAACATGAACTAATGACAGGTTAACATATAATATGATTACATATAGTTTTATGCAATTTATTCGCTTTTAGCACAATATAACGATAACTGATGCTTTCAAGTTTTAAGTTTCAAAGATACTCACTAGGAAACCATACGACGTAACAACGAAAAAATATTGATAATTTAGTAGCAATGAAAAGAGCTAATTAAAGCATGTGTCAAGATACATAAATTATTTTCCCTCGTGTTGCCGTAATCGAAGTATAAGGTTTGTAGGTCTCCCGAAATTTTAAGAAAAGTCTTCAAATTTAGCGAGTTTCGGTGAGAAATGGATAACATTTTTCACACGCATGCAGCCAGACACCACTCAAAAGCTAATGTCTTGTATTTTTAAGGACATAAAACTTTTAGATCAATCAAAAATTAGCGTTGAAAAATTGTCATCATTAAAAACTGCGCTTAGTAGAGAATTAATAGCAAATTTTCGTGTTTTATCAATAATTTAGTTGCAAGTGTACAAATTATTTCACTGCATAAAATTTGTAATTGATTCTGATCCGAATGTGGATGTGAGATTTACAAACCTATGTATCTTATGCCATTTTTGTTCAATAAAAATATTTTGTACATTTTATTGCTTTCAATTTAAAGTACATATTCTGATTACAAGTAATTAAACATGTTATCATGACTTTAAAAGCCATCCAATATCAATTTTGATTTCTTACATTTTTAATTTATTACTAACCGAAAGTGCATATAAATTTGCCCATGAATTGAAAATTTTATGCAGTAAACTTCACAGATTTTTCCGAGTTAATTTAAAATCCCTTTATTTGAAAAGATGCGAGTATTCACACAAGATGCGAGATGCAGCTTAAAAAATCCTCGTAGTGATTAAAACTGACTTAAATGCGTTACCCAAAAATTAGTTTTCCGTTAAAGACAGAAGTTTACTTTAATGCTTCATCCCGAATTACGAATGAGTTACAAATTCAGGGTTCGTACGCCCTTGAAAAACCTTGAAAAGTGTTTGAAAAAAAAAGTTCATTTTCAAGTGCTTGAAAAGCTTGAAAAAGTTTTTTAGTGCTTAAATTCTTTCAAAACACATCGGATTGGGCTTAAATTTTTTAAAAAAGTATTTCACCAATGCAATTTTCTGAACATGTGTAAAAATTAAGAAGACGCGAAATCTATTTTCTGTTTTGAAATTACCTCCAATAGTTAATTTCCAACAGAAAAATGATTTTGAGGAATTTTTTTCAAATTTAAAAAAAAAAAAATCTTTCACTGAAAGTACTATTTTAAAACAGAAAAATCCCACCGATAGTAAGCTTATGTGATGTGAGGTGGAAAGTTTTTGCCCATAAAATGGCTATCGTTGGTTGAAAAGAAATAACTTTTCTACCACCTATCCATCTAGTTAAGTCAGCGCGAGCGAAACGGTTCCCATGTCTATGTATTTCACCATTTCACTTTGCCCCGCTATTTCACTTTGCCTCATGTTCCCCTACATACGGGATACGGGGAAAAGTGAAATAGTTTGTTTCATTTACCCTTTGAATCATTTTATATAAATCACTTGCATTTTCATTCATTTGCTTATATTTCATTCAATTATTTATTCATTCATTCATTCACTTATTTTTTTTTCATTCTTTCTTTTACTCGCTCATTTATTTTTCTTCATATATTAATTGATTTATTCATTTAATTATTCGTTTATTGCTTCATTATCTTTTCATTTATTCATTCAACCTTTTATTTACTGATTTTTTGTTTTATCTAAACTATGTTTTATAATGGAATAGAAAATATTTTATTTTTCACTTTGAGGCATGAAAAAGAAAAAAAAAGTGAATTCTCCACTTTTTTTTTTTTTTTTTTTTGAAGACTCAAATTTACTGCTAAAAATAAAAAAAAAAACTGTATTAACGCAAGTTTTGTTATAATATGCAATGTTCAATGTATACAATTCAATGTATACAATGTTTCGAGAACGCGAATGATTGATAATCGAAATGTTTTGAAATCGAGAATTCGAGCAATTGTGATCGAGATCGAGTGATTGCCATCGATATCTCGAGCGATTGACTTCTCGATAATCTTGAATTGATATCTCGGGATGTGAAAATCGAGAACTCGAGATATGATAATCGAGAACTCGAGATACGATAATCGAGACCTCGAGATCTGATAATCGAGAACACGTGACAATCGAGTTCTCGAATGATCTTGAACAATCGAGTGATTCGATTATGAGAACTCGATTATGCCCATCACTAACACGAACGATGTGGATTAGTTACCGAAGAGCAGAATATATACATAATGACTTATCTATTCCCCAAAAATGACGATTGATCTTTCTCCTTTCCACTGAAGTGAATATTGGGTTTTTGATCACGTTTTTGGTTTATCATATGTGGTTTAATTTGGTTTTGTATTGATAATAAATAATTTAATTTTTTTTAATAGTTTGATTTAACTTTTTCTCGTTTTTACAAAGTTGGCCTTATTAAGAACTCGCGTTCCTATAAAAGCCAAATCGCCTTTATTTGTTAAATTTGCAGAAAACCATAATTGAAATTTAAAATTTTGCATGGAATAATTTTGTTTTCATTTTTTATGAGTCATGTAATGAGTATGCAAAATTTGGAGCCAATGGGGTGGTTTCCTCCAGTCAAAAGCACTACTTTTAGTCATTGAAATGGATAGAATGAGCAAAAAAATACTTTCATTTTCCCAACAGTTTTTTTTTAAATTAATTCTTTAAATGTCCGATTTTTCAAACAAGGCGTAATCTTTATGACGTCACAAATGAGGCAATTTGGCGCATCTTTCTACTACATTTCCACTTTATGATAATCAAGCAGCGAATTAAAATTGCGCTCTACGCTTGCTATCAACCATATCGTTTGCCAATACACGTGAGTAAAGATGCGAATTAAATGTTTTGTTCTGTGAATGGCAACATTGAATGGCATTTCATCATTTGTGATGTCACACGGCAGAAGTGTAAACAATGAAAGCGCAACGATTTAAATAAATTTTTTAAAAAGTATTAAACTTAAATAAGTTATTTAAAAAATGGCGAGATCCTATGTTTTTAAGCATGCTCATTCAGAAATTTTTTTTTTTAAATTTTGGAAACGACCCCATTGAATCATGAATGAGTGAGATGTTAGGCCACCAACCTTATATAGCAGATTTATTTGGCTCACGAACCTTGCACGAAACAATCAGTTTTCTGCATCAGCACTAAAAGTTTTGTCGAAATGGGTTTTTGTTACTTTTTTTTCTTCTATAATTTCTCCCTAAAAATGTCATAAAAATATTCTTCACTTTATGTATGGAAACAAAATTCAGCCGAAGATTGAACCAAGTAATGCATTAAAAATATTTAAGAGTAAATTTAAGTTCATGTTGTATGATTTCAGAAAAATTAAAATTTTAAATAATTCCTGTAAATGCAAAAATTGTATTTTTTGAAAAAAAAAAAAAAAAGCTAACGCTTTGGTTCGTGTGTATTTCATCTTTAAATGCAAGTCAAAAATATTTAGTTGACAAATTTATCTTTTTGTGTTTCCCTTAAAATATTTTTTTATATTGTAATAGCATAGACGTTCATTCATTTTTACTTTAAAACGCACATTTATACTTTATTTGTAAATTTTAAAAACTAGAAAACTACTTTTTTAAGAAAATACTTTTTTCCAAGATGTTTTCTATTAAACATGAATCTTTCATATGCACAATGTTATCTCACAAATTGATTAATTCGGTCAGTTTGATATTTTTTAGAATTTTTTTCTAATACATTATTATTATATCTTTTCATCCAAAAGCTCACTATTTGCATTGAAAAAGAGGTTCCCTGAAACCTAAAAACACATGCATGCAGTAATCTGCTAATATTATGCGTCAAAACGTTGTTGATTACCAGTTACAATGGGGTCGTTTCCAAAATTTTAAAAGTATTTTTTTTTTCTGAAAGAACATGCTTAAAAACATAGGATCTAACCATTTTTCAAATAATTAGTTTAAGTTTAATATTTTTAAAAAAATACTTAAATCGGTGCGCTTTTATTGTTTACATTTCTTGCCGATGACATCACAAATGATGAAATGTCATTCAGTGTTGCCATTCACGGTCCAAAATATTTAATTCGCATCTTTACTCACGTGTATTGGCAACGATATGGTTGATAGCAAGGGTAGAGCGCAATTTTAATTCGCTTCTTGATTATCATAACGTGGAAACGCGGTACAAAATACGCCAAAGAGTATCATTTTTGACGTCATCAAGACCACGCTTGTTTGCAAAATCGGACATTTTAAAAAATTTAATAAAAAATAACTCTTGGGAAAATGAAAGAATTTTCTGGGTCCATGTTATTTTCTGTGCTCATTCTATCAATTTCGGTGACTAAAAGTACTACTTTTGACTGAAGGAAGCAACCCCATTCCGCACAAAGGTATTTATTT
The DNA here is from genome assembly GCF_026930045.1 of Uloborus diversus. Lineage (NCBI taxonomy): Eukaryota > Metazoa > Arthropoda > Arachnida > Araneae > Uloboridae > Uloborus > Uloborus diversus. The sequence goes on along the minus strand of NC_072737.1, from coordinate 129,462,100 downwards.
ATTTTTTATTTATTTCTTACATTATTATAAGTTTTTTAATAGGTACATTTTACGGAGGATCAATTTGAAAGTCATAGAGCTGATAACAGACGTCTTTTGAAGCAGAATGCAGTGCCTTCAGTTTTTAGTCATCGACCTAAGCAAGAATCCAAAAAACCAGAAACTTCTGCAATGCATTCAGTTGATTTTCCAATGAGTGATGAAAATGGTATGTACTGCCTAATTCAGAAGTTCTTTTTAAATGCTTTATAAGTTCATAAAATTTAAAACAATGTTTCGTTTTAGAAAACGATGAGCAAATTTCTGCAGAAGCTCTTGAACTTCAAGCTGCGCAGTCAGAAAACGTACAAGGTGAATATTTCATGTCTAAATTTATGTTTATAAAATTTTATTTTCTGTTTTTATTTATGTCTATACATTCCCCATGAAGGAAAAGTCAATATTTTACTTGCTTAGTCCAATTAAATATTGAAATTTGCCTTTGACTGTGTTGTAATTTTGTGTAAAATAGAAATGTTTGACATCGCTTTCAGATTTCTACGTAATTAAAAAGTGACAACTATTAATTTCAATGAAAGGGATCAAGATTCTGCGGAAATGCCTAAAATTCAAGATTAAATTATAGAATAAAAACATTTCTGACGTAAAGGGTAGCAACTGAAAAATTTTTCTTTCTTTCTGTCTTTTTGAGCAATCATGGTTGCTTATTGCTCTCATTTGACTGTTTTGAATTCCTGTTATTTTATTTTCCCACCACCCTCTGCCAGCACCATCGTCACGTCGACCGGCCTCACGATGCTGCTCCGCTAGCGAAAACCGTCTCTAAGTTGCGTGCATATCCTACACGCATACACACACATGCATACACACACACACACATACACACTCATGCCTGCACACAGACACAAACGCCTACATACACACTCGTGATTGCGAAAAACATAATTTGAATTCAAGATGTCAAAATTCAAATTAATTATTAATATTATTATTATTATTATTATTTTTGCACTTTTGTCACCTATTGAAGTTAGCCTTTATTGTTCTAACTCGCTTATTTGGTTTCCGCTGAAAAAAAAAAAAAAAAAAAGCATAACTCCCGCAGTTTTTTCAAGTATCTCGAAAAATCATTTCTGCAGATCTGCCGTTTACATGCCTGTATTTGCTTTTACAAGTTTCACGATTTGTTTTAATCTTTAGGGCCCTCCACCATCGCGTGCGGGACAATTCGACTCGATAATTTCACCAAAATTTTGTTATAGATCCTAATATTTTAATTAAATAGAAATAAGCATTTTTTAATCTTTACATTTGATACAAAGATATTCCTGATACGGTATTATTTTCATTTAATAACTTTGTTGCTTAAAGTTTAATTTATTTGCATGCCTCACGTGCGGGACATTGCTCTATTTAAGGCCCCTATATATACGAGCCGACGTATCAGCTTAAGATTAGCCATTTTGGATCGGAGCGCGTGTTTAAGTGGTTGTCTTTTCTGGTGAGTTATCGCGTTTGGTAATTGTTCACTGTAAGCAAGTATTAACGGCACGTGAATTGTCGTCAAATTTGGCGAAATCCGAAACTTTGCTGTGGTAACCCCAGCAGCACAACAATGAAAAATCCGATCCAAAATGGCTAAACTTAAGCTGATGCGTCGGCCTATCTATATAGCGGCTCTAGCTCTATTAATATAGCAATGACGAAACAAATTGTAAGTTTTGAAAGCTAAGGTTTCAACGTGAAGGAAACATGTTTTAAGTATTTGTTGATGAATAATAAATTAAACCGCTAAAAGGAAACAAATATTGAAATGGCCATTCCACTGAAAGCAGTCATTTTGTCCCGAGCGTGACATTACCTATATTTCATTTAAAGAAAAAATATTTTTAAAAGGTAATTTCGAAATTTTTGCTTAAGAAGTCAGAAGTCACACATACATTTGTGATTTCTTAAGCAACAAAATTTTGTTTATTACCTTATTAAATTATCCGCTTTAATGAAGGGTATGAAGCATCACTTGCGGGACAAAATGACCGTTTTCTTTGTGTGTTTACATTAACTAAAATTAGCTTTGTACATTTTTAATGTCATATGAGCATTTTGCTCTTAAGTATTTTAGGAAATAAAACTTTATGGGATTTCTTCTCGAGTTCTGTGAAAAAAAAAGGCAACTATTGATTTCAAAAATTTAATTTTGTCAGTTATCTCTGATTAAATTAGTATTGTTAGCTTTTAATATATTTTTTTGATAATTTGTTTTCTTTACACTTAAATTGCAGAATTTTGCTAAAATAGTTTCCCTTTTATTAAAAACTCTGGATTAGGATTGTAAAACGTTTATTTTGTAGGCATTAATGATCAAGATTCTGAGGAAATGCCTGAAACTGAAGATGTTCAACCAGAAAACGCAGAAGGTAAAATCAGCATAAATTTTCTGACATGAATTTATTTTTCAAATATGCACATTGTTTTAATTTTTGAAAAAGCTATGCAGGTGGAGTCAAGTTTCAGCGCTAAATTTGTTTGTTGACTTAAATTGCACTTTATTATTGTCACATCACAACATCCAACACTGCTCTTCAGTACTTAGATTTTGAGGCAGGGCTCTGGTGGGTACCACTGCCTCGTACTGAAATGAAAATGAGGCAACATAATAAATTAAAACCAATTTACAATGAGCAATTTTCCAGGAAAAGCAGTACCGGAACGGCGTGGCGCTGCGGAGCGGTCCGGCAGCAATGCATTGAAAAAGCATACGTAGTGTCCTTGCGAGTCTCGCGCTTTGAGCGAGCGATCAATAAAACTTGCTTGGCGAGATTTAATAATACATCTACCGAGCGCCACTGGAGCGATTTTTGACGCTGACGTAAACGCTATCGTCGTGAGCGGCGGAAGAATATCTGAAGCGCTTCCCCCCCCCCCCCCCTCCCCGTCCGCCCGAGAGCAAAAAAAAAAAAAAAAGTAGAAACCGCTCCGCGCCATTCCAACTCTAGCGCATGCGTGGCAACGTCAAACGTATGCGTCTCGGTTGAAAACGCTCTTGCGCGTTCCCACTGACAGCTGCGCTAAGCCTAAAAGGAGAAAATGGCTGCTGAAAAGAGGTTCTTTCTTTCAGATGATGAAGTAAAACTGATTGAGTTGGTACGGGAAAGGCCTATATTGTTCTCCAAGAAAAGAAAGAAGGGCCAGGATATAAATATAAAAGAAAATTGTTGGCGAGAAGTAAGCGAAACTTTACACATTCCAAGTAAGTATGCTTAACGTTTATGATCTTCTTCCTTTGTAGGTGTGAAGTGAAAGCCAGAAATCGCCAAATATGGTTACATTTTCGATTTTGTTTCAGCGTGAACTTAAAACTAGCTAGGGCCGTCCTAAGAAATGGAGGCGTCTAGGGAAGAAATTTTCTGGCTCCCCCCCCCCCCCATACAAAATGGTAGGGAGATAATGGAAAAATACCGAACATTAGTGCATTAATTGTTAAAAAATTGCCCATTAAAACCGAAATTTATGTGCACCATAAACGACAGGAATTGAATTTAAATCTATAGCCTAATCTGGCAGCATTGTGAAGGCTATGCAAATCCTAACCAGAGTATTACAATGCTGCTAGCAGGCACTGATCCAGAAGAGTGTTCATGGTTGTCATGACCCCCCCCCCCCCATGAAGTAATTAAAGATAGTCAAAAACTGGGATTTGGAACTTCTATTTCAAAAAAACAATTGCCCTGACCCCCCATTTTTGCTCAAATGATAGTTTTGAACCCCCACCCCTACTTCCGGAAATGACTCGTTCCAAAACCAGAAGCTGGATCCGCCCTTGGCTGTCAAGTTAGGTTTGGTCAACTGTTGCGTTTTTGCACTTTAAAAACTATTTAAAGGAATAATACTGAAAAATAAATAAAAAAATTTGAATGCTGCAAAAGCTTAGTCAGGAGGCCTCGTCACTGATTCCGTTACGTGCAGTCTATGGGCCAAGCACAAATATCATTCAAGTTCGTTTACCAATCTTGGTGACTAAGAGAACATTCTTGAAATCTATTGTTATTGATGAAATAATACGATATGATGAAGCAATAGAAAACTGCAATGTTCCCACGCGGGAACTGTCTCATTAAGTTTGAATCCGTAATTGAAATAGGAACTACGTTCCATGACCTGTTAGCACTTTCCGAAAAGATGTTGTCTCTAGGTGGCGCTTTACATAAAATATGTGTAATCTAAAAATTTAAGAAACCGTTTTTCAATCGAAAGTACATTATTTTATTACATAAAATACAAAAAACGTAATTTTATTGTTTCACTCAATTTTTCGTTGCAAAACATATTGTTTTAATATCTTACTTTTTTTTACTTAGTAATTTTGTAAAAAAAGAAGGGGAATCAAAAATTTTATCAATCCGCTGTTCTACATGATCTTAATCTCAGGATTTCACTTATTGCACTAGAGCAAGTGCAGATATACATTGTTACGTACAAAAAATTAAAAGGCCCTTTCACCGAATAGCTATAATTGACCTACAAAATCTTAAGAACATAAGCAACTATGACAGATGCCAATACATATTCGCAACTCCAACAAACTATAGGGGCACTGCAGCCATCATCTAATGGCGGATGAAAAAGGTAAAACAAACGCATGCCGTAGTGTATAAAATGCTAATAAGCCTAGGATTTTTTGTTTGAATATATGTTTTTCTTGTTTTATTCTTTTGAAATTATTTTTTTAAGTCTTGTGATATTCTGGCGCACGTAGAAAGAAATGAGAATTCAAGAAGCATTACTAAACGTCAGAAATTAATCCAAATTACGTAGTTCGTAGTTTCTAAGCAGCCATTTCCACGATGTTGAATTTGGTATTGATCAATTTTTGATGGACTTACATTTTCCTTGTGGCCATAAGACTGACAAGAATAAAGTTTAATGCTAGATAATTTAATTATATGGCATTACGATTGATAATCAAAACTGGAAGATGATATTTCTTTGTCATGTTTGGCTAGCGCTAAATGTTTTACATTTGTAGCTGAGTTGTTTCTCAAATTGCCAAATCGGTTAATTTTTTCTGTTTCGTATGTTTCTAATTTCTGAATTATAATTTAATTCTGTCTTTCTATGCAAATCGTCAATGAAATTCTCACAGATATATGGTGGTAGTTTTCTTTTTAATTGATCTTCCATTGTTTATTTAAACTTATCGAATTCTGTAATCTTACTACTATTTTAATACACTCATAATAAAAAATTAAAATGGTATAACTGACATGCGAAATCTCTCCAAGGATTCTTTGCTCGCACAGTGTTAAAACTATAACCCTAAACAAATTTTTGGTGAAGCTTTTCAACTGTTAATGCAAGCAATAAAGTAAAGTTGGCGTACTATTTTGGCGATGAAAATTCTCAGCTTTTGTTTTTACAAATTCTAAACGTTCTTTCTCGGTTAAACATTTTTCATTTCGTTCTACGATAGTATATTGAAGAAAATATTTTACATATTGTCCATTCTAACTAGATGTTGCAGTAAAATAAGGTTAGTTAAATAAATTATTTTCGAATTAGGCGGAGATAAAAGCCCTAATTTTTCAGCTAATGTTATGAAATCCTTCTTTCGAGCTTAAGATTTTGAAAAAAAAAAACCCATATTCTTACAAATTCACACAAAACAGTAAAAAAAATTGACCTGGTATAACGTTATCTTGTTAAAAAAATAAAAAAAAGCTTCGAACAGACGATTATATTTGTTGTGAATTTCTTACAAATGCGAAGTTTGTCAATCCAGAGTTTTCTTGTGTTTACCACCATTTACGACAATCAACTCAATTTTTAGAGGAAAATGAGGGAAGTAATGAAAACTGACATTATTTTGAGAAGCTCGAGAATATCAGTAAGGGACGAAACAATTTCTGTTGCTGAAAGCAATCTAAGACATATCGAATGCGCTAAGAAAAACTCAAAACAAACTGCCTATGTTTACCAACAGACACACGTGGAACGCAATTTTTTACCTTTTCCTTTAATTTTATAGATCACCGCAAGGTAGCGTATTCGAGCGCTGGAGTTGCGAATTTAGAAAGTATTATAAAATTAAACCTTAGCAGACGATAAACTAAAAATTAAAAGTATATTTCACTTTCATATCACGACGTTTTATCTTTTTCTTTTAAAATAATATTCCTTTTTGATTATAGACGATATTTTGAGTTCATTTTTAGCTTGCTTTCCCGTTAAAGCAAAATAAAATAAATAAAGACATGAAAGGTGGCATAATGGGTTAAGGTTTAAGTACCGTAAAACTATTGCTTAGTACAAAAAAAAAAAAAAAAAAAAAAGTCAAAAATAGATAACATAATAAAATTTTAAAAAAAAATCGAAAGTAGGGTGTTGAGATGTGGAAATGTGTCGGTCGTCCTATGTGCTCCTGCCCCCTCCCCAACCCCCAACAACTTTTGAACAAATAGTACGATTCAAACAAGCTTTTTTTTTCCTAAAAGATCTCCCCGACGACATCTCATTCCGGTAATTTCATTTTCTGATTTGAACAACTTTTCGTTCAACTTTGAACAGTTCAAAAAACTTAATATTAGGGCTTACGGAAAAATTTATAGCAAATACTTGCGAACTTAAAGGCGGATTCGTTTAAGAAAAACTTCGTTGGAAAAAGCTCTTGATAAAGAATATTTTTACAAAAGATTTGTTTTTGAAAATTAGCTATTTTAAGGGCTTTTTTTTCGACAATTAAATTTTTTTTTTAACATTAACGACGACGCGAAAAATTATTTTATGGCACCAAAAATTGAAAAAAATGTAGATTTTGAATACATTCTCAGTTTTTGGTAACAAGAACCAGAAAAAAAGTTATTGATAAACAGAAATACCATATCCGTAGACTTAACATTGACGAAAGTCAGACATAAATATGACTGAATCAAAATGAAATAAATTTAAAGCGCAAATGTTTTTACCAAGGCTGCAGAGTCGGAGTTAAAAAGGACCGATTCCTGACTCTGACTCCTACCCTGTCCCCTTGCTTGTGCACTAACTATCAAGCAAATATTCATTGCCGATGCTTGAATAATTTAATCTAGTGGTGAAAAACCATTTTTAACCTACATGCCACAACTCACATTAATAGGAATCTCGCGGGTCAGAAAAAATGTAAAATTTATTTATATGATTTAAATTTTTCTAGATAGCATGTTAAAACAAGGGAAAGGAAAGAAAATTACAAGCCAAAATGGGGTCGTTTCCAAAATTTTAAAAGTATTTTTTTTCTGCAAGAACATGCTTAAAAACGTAGGATCTGGCCATTTTTTAAATAATTTGTTTTAGTTTAATATTTTTAAAAAAATACTTAAGTCGGTATGCCATCATTTGTGACGTCATCAAGATCACGCCTTGTTTGAAAAATCAGAAATTTAAAAAAATTAATTAAAAAATAATTGTTGGGAAAATGAAAGTATTTTCTGGGTCCATGTTTTTTTTTTTTTGCTTATTCTATCAATTTCAGTGACAAAAAGTACTGCTTTTGACTGAAGGAAACAACTCCATTGCTGTCGTCATGGGTGAAAAACTGAATTATTTTAATGACATTAGTGCAACTTTGTGAAATAAAATATCCATTGGTTTACAAACTTCCTCTTTATACTTAACTAGAGGTACCCGCACGGCCTGTAGTAGGAGATTAAAAGGTCATTTGGTTCGCCTATATATTTACAAACAATGTATGGTGAATTCTCTCCAATTTGCTCGCCCTTGTTACGGTTCCACGTTATGGTCACATAATTTGGTAGTTTAATCGTCCACCTTTATGATAATTTGCTCGGTAAAATGTTCTTAAAATTGGAATAGAAAAAGAACAAAATCGAATTTTCGAAAAATCGCTTCGAGGTGCCCCTTGCTACAAACTAATTTTGTGCCAAATTTCATGAAAATCGGCCGAACGGTCTAGGCGCTATGCGGGTCACAGAGATCCAGACATCCAGACAGAGAGAGATCCAGATATCCAGACAGACAGACTTTCAGCTTTATTATTCACTGTTATAACTAGAGGTTCCAGACGAGTGAATATATTCCCCCTAAGGTGAAAGCATGGTGACCAAGGGTGCCATACTGGCCAGGAAGTAAAGCAGAGGTGCGAAAGTAGCAGACAGTCGTAGACAGGGGTGCCAAAACAGCAAGCAATCGCTAAATGACTTGCTGGCGCATGCGCTTCCGGCATACATTCACCATTCAACCACTTCAATATGGCGGACGAATGATAGGTTGCACTACGCGTGGCTTCTACGTCTTTCACATTGAATGAAGTACACTATTGGATTAAATCTCAACTTTTGTAGGATAATTCTTTAAAATAACAAGTAAGTACAGCTTTTGATCACTTTATAGCTTTTAGGGCTTTCAAACATAGTTAAAAGTACGTTTAATGCTTTTCAGTTACCGTTAGTCCGTTACGATACCGTAGTACCGTTAGTTGTTTATTTTCAGGTTACCGTTACTGTCGTGAAAATTCCATCATTCAAAACGCTAATAAATGTATCTATCATTATTTTCTTGAGTACTCGATAAGCAACATTTAATCACCGAAATAGTAACCGCAATGTTATTTTCAATAATCAACAAGTGAGAACCTAAATGAAAATGATTCTTGTGCTTTGTGTAGCGAGCGCAAAAAAATAAAAAAGAAATCTCTCTCCGTCTATCTTTTTCTTTTGCTTTTTCAATCAAGTGTTTGAATCATTTCCTGTTAGCGGTTATTCGATAGTGTTAGGAATTTCTTTAAATTTTTAACTGTCGAAAAATTTTATGCGCATTTTATTTTATTGTTATTTTGATTGAAATTTTGAACGTTTGAGAAACGATTTTGTTTTTCCGTAACTTTAATATCCCAGAATATTTTTGGCTGTTCATGTAAATAATTCATAAGTACATCTACACTTTACTTTCGGTGCGGTTATTTCTCACAAATGATCATTAATTTAACTATGAATATTCAAATAATTACTCGTCTTTAACTTTAAATTTATTTGTGACAACTCTTTGATACCAAATAAAGTCTGTAGATATTTATTGTTTTATTCATTTTTAATATTACTTTGTAAAAAAAAAAAAAAAAAACTCATCAGTACGCAGAATTTTCACAAGTTTTTTACCGCCCCGAGAGTTATTATAATTATTATTATTTATTTTATTTATTTTTAAGAAAAGGATAAAAATTTCACAGGTCCGCAATGTTTTTCATTTGTTTTTACCGACCCGTGGGTCAAAAGAGGTTGAGAAACACTGATGTAGAGAACGATCAGATGAATTAAAGCAATGAGCACTTCTTAACTATGTTGAAAACTCTGAAATATGGTCAAATGCTGTAATTACAAGTTTTAATCATTTCCAATACTGAATTCATGCAATGTGAAAAGTGTGCAAAACGTAGACTATCATGAATCAAAACAAAACTATTAAAAAAAGAAAAATACACAACTGTATTCAAAAACGCACACAATACGGGGGAGGGGGGGAAGGATCTACAGTAAGGGTGCCATTTCTCTCTCCGAAGGTTCATTCTTTTCACCCCGGCTGCCTATTTTTTAAAAGGTGCCTGTTTTTCACCCTAGTTAGAGGTGCAATTTCGGCTCCGTATTAGGTGCCGCTGGTGAACAAGCGTTTCACCCCTGAAAGGTGCCGAATGCAACCTGTAGTTTTAACAGTGTTGGAAAAGATAAAGACAACTTCACAAGATTTTAATCATTCATAACATTGCGTAAAATATGCCAACGTAGGAAGAAAACTTTTTACAACTTCAAAAACAGCTTCCAAACAACAACTTCCAAATTATTGACTGATGCAACGAGATGGGCCCAATATTGCCCACTTTTCTCTTCTTTATCTTTATCTTTACTAATAACAAAACTAAAAGTCTCTGTTCGGATCTTTGTGACTTGCTTAGCGTCTAGACCGTTCGGCCGATTTTCATGAAATTTGGCACAGTATTAGTTTATAACATGGGGGTGTACACCTCGAAGCGATTTTTCGAAAATTCGATGTGGTTCTTTTTCTATTCCAATTTTAAGAACAAAATTATCGTAAGATGGGTAAGTAAATTACGAAATTATCAAAACGTGGAATCGTAATATGGGCACAAGCCAATTTGCGAGATACGAAATTATCATAACATAGAACCGTAACATGGGTCACGCCAATTTCTCGCCAATTGGCGAGAAAATTCACCATGCATTATTTGTAAATATACAGGCGAACCAAAAGACTTTTTTATTTTTCTATTACGGGCAAAGCCGTGCTGGTACCACTAATTGTAAAATAAAGAGAGGAAAACAATTTCACACACACTACCCTGCCCGATGAGTGCAGCGCTGTGCGTTCTAGCTTTATTTTAAGTCGAATATCAGAAATCCCGTTATAACGAACTTGAAGGAACCGGATATCTCGAAGGATGTTTCGTTGTATTGGTATTCACTGTAACGGAATTTCACTGAAAACAAAAAAATGTGGAGAGGCACAAAGTTAATCGGAATGGCTCAGTTATCCAAGGGTGTTTGTGAACCAAAATTTCTGTAAGTTTTGGGTTGGTCACACATTCTAAAACTGAAAAATTATTTTTAAAAAAAGTCTGAAATGTTTTTTTTTTTTTTTTTTACATCGAGAGGTGGAGTCATTTGTCGAGCTTCATCATACTTTCTGAAAAATTTCACATGGTGTGCAGAAAATTTTACTTGAGTCCACTCTCACCCCTGAGTTACTCTGAATGACCGATGACCGTATTAATTTTAATTCGAACTCATTCTAATATTTCGAAAAAAAAATGTCTGAAAAATTATCAAAATCTTATAAGAAAGTTTCTTCTATTAGTTGTTTTTTGTTTCAATTATTAAAAATGTTTTCCTTTTTTGAGCAATTACGATTGCTTATTGTTCTTATTTGACTGTTTTGATGTTCCTATGATTTTATTTTCCCACCGCCTCCCTCTGCAGCACCACCATCGACCGGCCTCACGATGCTGCCCCTCTGGCGAAAACCGTCTCCAGAATGCATCCATATCCAACATACACATACACCTACACACACATCTGCACACACACCTACACACACATACATACACACGCACGCATACCTACACACACCTACACACTCACACACATACACACACCTACACGCTCACACACTTACACACACTCCTACATACACACCACCACACACACAGTGGCGGCGCTAGGCGTCGGCGACGTCGGCGACTGCCGACGGCCTCGCGCAGATAGGGCCTCGCAAAATTCTCAGAAGTAAATTCTCAAAAGTTTTAAGAAATTTCCATGTTTTCAATTGAAGCTCTTATTAAATGCAACAGACACAAAAGTAATCAAAATAGTGCGTACAGCGGAGACTGCACAGAGTCAGCCTCAGCAAATGCAGGGCCCAATTCTGTCGGGGCCTGAAGTTAAACGATTCAGTAGCTACAGCTTATTGATCAGCTAACTCTATTCCCCTCACCCCCGTCCTATTTCTTTTCTTTTTCTCTTGTTTCCTAAGTTTATCTAAAATAAGGAAATATTCAAAATGCTGCTCTTCCGAATACACACCCCTCCTCCACCACCCTACACACACACCCCTCCATACACACGCACACCGAAAGCATTATGGAGCATCTGAAATTTCGTTTCCAGATCGCGATATTTTCAGCTTAAAGCCCTCAAACACTAAACAATATCGAAAATCGCTTAAAATTGTGTTTTTGTAGCTTGAATTTCAAAAATTACCGAGCCTAATATTACAAAATATGGCCTTACAATCGCATTTTAAGGCTTGAATTTCAGAAAATGTTCGGGCAAGGGTCCCCATACCGCCTTTCTTTTATACCATTAGCAATTAGGTTTATTATACTACATTAACAAAAAGTTTAAGTGGACTGGCTCCTGAATATAAAATATTGCTAAAGTTTTTAGGACCATAATTTTTAAAAATTTTCGAAGGTAGAGCTCCTTTCCTTCCCGTAAATCTTTAAAATTTGTCTAAAATTCTGTTTTTGAAACTTCAATTTCGAGAATTTGCAGGGGATTGATTTTGTCCTATTTTTTAAAACAAAAGAATCGATCTGGGACAGTCTCTGACCCTAAAGTCAATAAATATGGCCTATAATTGCGATTTTAAGGCTTCAATTTCTAGAAATTTCCGCGAGACCTCTATAAATTTTTTCCCTTAACATCAGCAAAGAAAGCCTAAAATGGCGTTTTGAAACAACAAATTTAAAAAAATTTCGGGGGAGTACCTCCGGACCCCCCTTTCTATCAGGTCATTTCTTCCCCTTCAATGTGCCGCCCCTCCCCCTATCACCAAAACTTTTTGATTGCGCCAATAGTCACGAAATGTTTTTGTCGTAGCAATTAAGTGAATCGGAAACTCTAAGTGCCAATAGTTAGTACAAAAATTAATTCAATGATTTGACTGAAAATATTTTATGATTAAAAGGGCCTCGCAAAACTGCATCGCCGACGTCTACTTTTGCTCTTGCGCCGCCACTGCACACACATACACACACGCATACCTACACACACCTACATACTCACACACCTACACACACACACACAAATACACATACACACACTCATGCCTGCACACAGACACACGCCCGCATACACACACACACACACACTCGTGATTGCGAAAAACATAATTTGAATTTAAAATGTCAAAGTTTAAATTTTTTTTTTTTTTTTTTTTTTTTGTGTTATTCAAAATGCAACTAGTCCCTTCATGCTAATGATGCGCCGACTTCATTTTTAGTTGATGTCTGTAAAACGAAGTGGAAGTACCTTCGTGATTACTATGTAAGAAGAAAGCACAGAACATATGATCAACCCGTTCGTTATAAAACAGAAGTAGAGAAAAGGAGAAGAGAGCTTCTTACCTTTTTGGATGAGCCAGAGGCATATGTGCCCCAAGAACCGTAAGTTCATTACTTCTTTTATCCATTTCTGTGTAGATCAAGTTTACTACAACAGTAGAGTCGCGAAAATCCGAATCTCAGAAGTCCGAGGTTCCAGTTAATTTGAGGTGCTTTCTTGACATTTATATCTTTAAATAGCTAAAGCCATTGTAAAGCTTCCATACAATAAAGAATTAAATAATGTAATCAAGAGGTCAATGTCAACAACACTTGCAAAGTGGTACAAAATTTTTATTGACTATTAAAAATAGAGTAAGATATATTTGGGAGAGATAATTTGACATCAAAAACGACTTGAAATTAACATTTTTTTGTCCATAAGAACAAGTAGATAACTCTCTTCGAACAATTGATTGGAATCAAAATGGGATATGCACAACTTGAGGCGTTCAAGTTGTATGAATGAAATTAAAAACCTTCTACTGTTATACTGCTAACCATTTTTGTGTCATGCAAGTGACATACATAAGCACGCACATATACATTCTAACGTCTCAACGAGGCCTTCTGAAACGAATTCGAGGACAGTTAAAAAACGATTTTTGGTTGCCTTCCAATTTACGCACATAAACCTGTGCAATCATTGTGAAAAATGAGCTGATGTGTGCATCACATGACTTCCTTTTACGCTAATTTAACGATAATAGTGCCTTGGACTTGGAGCAAGCAAATAAACAGTTCATATATTTTCACCCCAAGTTTGTTGCGAACCGAAGCAAAAAAATAGAAGAGAAAAACGTTTTATAGAGATTAATTTTCCCAATTATGGCAATTTTAATGGTTAACTCACTAAATATCGCCAATAGAGTCCAAATTGAAACCAGATTAAAAAAAATAATAATAATAATAAAAACGCCAAGTTGGTGACAAAACTTGGAGACCAAAAGCTTGGCGACACATTGCCAAATTATAACATCACTTGAGTTTGCATTGAAATTAGCAATGATTTCCCCCAAAAAAGGTGTAAAAGACCCCCTTTGGAGCATCCGAATGCAACCAAAAGAGGAGATGCACAACTAGTCCCCACTAGGAGTCGATGTACCAAATTTCAACTTTCTAGGACATACCTTTCTTGTGTTATGCGAGATACATACGCACATACATACGTACATACAGACGTCACGAGAAAACTCGTTGTAATTAACTCGGATATCTTCAAAATGAATATTTCGGATGGGTATACGCTCTTATGCATCTATCCACTTGTGGTCGGGTTGAAAAAAAAAACTCAATATTCATTCGGGGGCGAACAAAATGGAAATTAAGGCCGGTTATTATTAAATTTATTTAAATTCCATTTTAAGGAAAAAATCGCCTTAAAATGGAATTTAATTAATGGAATTTTCGAGGGAAATTTTTTTCGCAAATTCAATATTTCCTTTTTGGTAAAAGGAAGTAAAAAGTAGTCAAATATCCTTTGTGGTAATAAAAATGGAAATTTCTTTTGAAATTTTAGTAATAAATTGTTTGTAAAGAAAACACTTCCTTTTCCTTGGACAAAGAACACGTCCTTACGTCGTCTAAAAAGTGTTAAGTTTCAATTTGCTAAGAAATTTCCGAATAATCCGAGTTTTCAGTAATCGGAGCCAGAATTACCTCGGATTTTCGAGACTCTACTGTATTTCAATTTGAAAAATTACGAAATTAACCTTTTTTTTCTTCAAAAAATTGCAACTGTCTTGAATGATATGATTTTTTAAAGTGTACCCTAATTGTATGGGATGGTAAATTTGTACTTCTAACTTGCAATAGCATTTTTGGAGGAGTAAATTTTAGGGGCCATTCATTAATTACGTAAGGGTCCTTAGGGGGGTAGAATAAGTTCTACATACCCTTACTTGTGAGGGGGGGGGGAGAATTCAAACCCATTCTTACGTAACATTTTCCAATTCGATATTTTATATTAGAAATCGTGCGGTCAAGTGGGATCATATTTCATTCGCATCTGAAAGGTAAAAAACGTATTATAAGCTGTTTTTTACTTGTTTTACAAAGAATGAATAGTGTAAAATATAATAAAAGAATCGCACTATGTGCGGAATGTTTTATTTTTAACTAGTGGTACCCAGGGCCGCGCCAAGCCTGATCGGCGCCGTCGTGCAAATGTTTTTTGAGCGCCTTTATACTCTGGCGATCGAGAAAATATATTTAACACCTGGTAGGAGGTTTTGTAGACAAATATAAAACGAAAAAAAAATACGTTTGGCATTTAGTTTATACAAAAAAAAAAGTGTGAATATTTAATTTCGCAATATGGTGTACGTTTTTACTTCATATCTCGAAATTATTTTGAGTTCAGCAGCTCCTCTGATATGCTAATGCGTTTTGGAAGGAGAAAATATATTAATAGTATCTAAGTTAAAGTCACTCTGAATATCTATACCTAATCTCTAAGTGATAAATAATTAATGAAACTTTTATGCCTGTCAAAACATGACAACAAAAATGACATGATGCAACTAAAAAATAGGTTTAGGGGGCACAAATTGAAACAAACCAAAAAAAAAAAAAAACTCTTAATAAGAGGGGTCCGGGGATTCCCCCGGAAAATTTGTGAAATATGTGGTTTGAAAAACGCAATTTTAGACGGTCTTTGGTGGTGTTATGGGGAAAAGGGGTACAAGGCGGTCTGCTGAAATTTATAGAAGATGGAAGCTTTAAAACATGATTGTATACTTCATATCTATAGACGTTAGAATAACGAATGGAACTCTGAGATTCTACCCGATCGTTTTTTTCTTTGAAAAATAGATAGAAATCAATTCTCCTTTTCTCCCCACCAATTTTTCGAAATGGAACAAAAACGCAATTAAAACACTTTGAAGATTTTTACAAGAAGGGAATTCTGGAGCTCCACCCCCCCCCCTGATTTTTTTCCCAAAATTCAAGTCCTAAAAACCTAAGCAGTATTTTATGATATTAGGAGAAGTGGTTCAGAGGCTATTCTAACTTAGGTTTTTCAAAAGACTTATGGAAAAATTTAAGTTTTTATGATATTTAAGAAAAGGGGTTCGGAGGCCTTTGCCCGAATATTTTCTGAAAACGAAGTCTTAAAAACATAACTGTAAGACCATGTTTGGTGACATTAGATCCGGCATTCTTTCGAAATTGAAGCTCAAAAAACGCAATTTAAGTGATTTTCGAACGGAGTTTCAAGCGATGTTGTTTCGGATTCGGGGGCTTTCTCGAAATTTTGTGAAATTGAAGATCTGGAAACGAAATTTGAGATGCTCCGTAATGCTTTTAGCGGGGGGGGGGGGGGAGCGATTCGGCAGAGTAGCATTTTGAAAATTTTCTTACTTTCAGGCGAACTAGAAAAAAGAAAAGAAATAGGACGGAGGGGGAGTAGATGACCAATTGTGGATACTAAAGTTTTAACCCAACATCATTATTTTTTCCTTATTAAAATCACTTTGTTGGACGCATTCTCCCCCCCCCTTCAGAAGTAAATATTTTTGAAAAACATTCAACTAAGCATTCTGGAGGGGAGGGGGCACGGGGCGGTGCAACCAAAGGGGTGTCCTCTGGACAATTCTGGTTGCGCCACGAAACAGGAGGTGACGGATTATATTTCTGAATTAAGGGATAATATTGCAGGAGTTATTCCGCTTGAAAATCTGAAACTGAAACTTGCCGTTAAAACGAATACTTCCAATTTACGAAGTCGTTAAAAAGGCATTGAATTTAATGTCTAAAACAAACACATTATCCAAAGCTCTTTCTTAAATTTAATACACAAATAGTTGAAGAAAAAGGGGATGAAGGAATTGAATAATCATGGTCAAGTCGTTACTTTTCAGAACTAAAAGTTAATCTAAATCATTGTCTACAAAAAATTCATCTTACGCACAAGTAAATAATATGCAAATGTGCTTACCGTATTTTTTAATGTATGATAACATGATGCAGTGAAATTACCATTCACAGTAGTTAAAATCACAAAAAGACATATTGCACAAATTATAACATGTTCACCGCAAGAACAGAAATGGGCAAATTTCTTGCGCTGCTTCGTATGCACAATCTTGTGAAATTATAGACATACCGAAATAACATTCATGGCTCCACATATGAAGAAAAATACCGATGTATGCATTAATTAGCATCACGTGTTTTCAGTGTAAAAGATTGCGCTTCTGAATAGCATATTCAGACACAAGACATTCCCCCCCCCCCCTTATGGATAGGCAGTAAGGAGGATTGTTTGTTTTAATGAGCAGTATGATTTCACAGGTACTTTAATAGAAAAATGTAACAGTTCAATTTTATTTTTTTGGTTGGAGATTTTTTCTTTCATTTGGAGCATTGATTCGTAGAGCTCGGCGCCTTTTTGGCTCTGGCGCCGTCGTGCGCCGCACGACCTTGCACATAGGGACGGCGCGGCCCTGGTGGTACCCGCATGCCTTTGCCCGTAATAGAAAAATTAAAAGGTCTTTTGGTTCGCCTGTATATTTACAAATAATGTATGGTGAATTTTTCTCGCCAATTGGCTCGTACCCATGTTACGGTTCCACGTTTGATAATTTCGTATCTCGCCAATTGGCTTGTGCCCATGTTACGGTTCCACGTTATGATAATTTCGTAATTTACTCGCCCATCTTATGATAATTTTGTTTTTAAAATTGGAATAGAAAAAGAACCACATCGAATTTTCAAAAAATCGCTTCGAGGTGCACACCCCCATGCTACAAACTAACTTTGTGCCAAATTTCATGAAAATCGGCCGAGCGGTCTAGGCGCTATGCGCGTCACAGAGATCCTGGCAGACAGAGATCCTGACAGGCAGAGATCCGGACCGACAGAGATCCTGACAGACAGAGAGACTTTCAGCTTTATAATTATTAAAGGTGAAGACTAGCATATATCATATACTCATATGTAATATATTTGAAAAATAAAAATTTTTGATAAACGTCAAACTGGGAGTTTTAGAATAACTGATCCTTCTCTAGTAACATTTTATTATTTTGAAAAACGAAATGGAATCTTACGTAAGAATAGGGGGAGAGTTTTGAAAAATCTTAACCTTTACGTGGGGAAAAGGGGGGGGGGGTGTTCAAAAATTGCCAAAATCATTCCTTACGTAATTAATGAATGCCACCTTACTGTCTTTCAATGTGCAGCTATTTAGCATTAGAAGACGATTCTGTGCTTTTAAATTGTAATCGTATTGACTAGGAATACAATTATTGATTGCAATACCGGTATACCGGGGTACCGAATACCGGTATTTCGAGCTATTTTGCAGTTTCTTAATACCGGTATTTGTTGAGGTAAAATTCCGGTATTTTCGGTATTAGCTGCAAATAATAAATAGTTTTAATTAAAAAGTTTTCAATTTAACTTATTCGGTATGTAATACCGTTATTTTTTTTTTTTTTATTTTCAAATCTTTTTCGATGAGACACAACCAAAATCAATCTATTGATGTAAAAATTAGGCTTCAAAAGCACGAATTAACAGAACATAATTCAATAAAAGTAGCAGAAGGATTTCAAAATGATGTATTCATTACTAGATGGTGAGTTGAATCGTATTTCCGTGCGCTTATGTGGACCATACTTTGATTTTTTTCTTTCACCTCACTCATTTTTAGCCTACTTTCCCAGTAAAAGTCAGAACAAGAAGTTCTGTCTAGAACTAGACGAGCCTACTTTCCCTTATACCCATACTACTTTCTAGTACCTGATCAATATTCTCAAAAATAGCTAAAGTTTCAAATTTTTTCAAGCATATTTTTAAAATACTTTAAACTGATAAAATATTCCTCACTCATCTAAAAAAAATTAGATGCGTAAAAAAAAGAAAAAAAAAACGAACGAATAAAATAGCAGCAACTTTTAAACAAAGCAGCTAATACACTTTTTCCATTTCAAAAAAATCTTTAACAGCTTTTAAACGAAAAAATAGTAATTAAAATTAATAAGCTCATTAAAATAAATACATCATATCAAAAAAAAAAAAAATCGTCTTTTTCCCCTATTTTGCCAAAAACTTTTTTTTAAATGAATTAATGCACTTACCAAAAAAAAAAAAAAAAAAAAACAATAAAATGTCAATTTAAAGAAATAATTTTCATTGTCAAAAAAAAAAAAAAAAAAAAAAAAATCGTCTGCGCATATATATCGTCATGCAGAAACATGACTTCGAGTTTATTCGCCAAAAACTGAGTACCTAAATTGAAACTTGAGCGTAAAAATAAGAACAAGTCATATCAACAATAATTATTTCACAGTTAAAACCATAGCTGCGGAGTCGGAGTCGAAGTCAATCTCATTTTGAGATAAAGGAGTCGGAGTCGAATATTTAAGAATCGGAGTCAGTGATTTGTCCTCCGTGTGTAAATTTTTGCCAAAGCTACGAAGTCAGAGTCGAGGAGTCGGAGTCCGATTGATTGTCGGGCACAGGAGTCGGAGTCGGAGTCAAGTGCCCCTAAATTATCGGAGTCGAACTCTGGAGTTTGGCGTCAAGAGTTATTTCCAACAAAATTTGTTTGAAGTAAATCCGCCTTCAAGTACAGAATCTACATTGACTTTCATTTTCCCCGTAAGCGATATTGTTAAGGGATTTGAACTGTTCAAAATTGAACGGAAAATTGTTCAAATCAAAAAGATATTTTACACACAAGTTTTTCATCAAAAGCTTTTTCCTACAAAGTTTGTTTGAAGCAAATTCGCCTCACAGTTCGGAATTTGCCTTGAATTTCCCCGTAGACGCTAATGTTAAGTTTTTTTGAACTGTTGAAAATTGAACAAAAAATACTTCAAATCAAAAAGTAAAATATGGGAATAAGATGTTCTCGCCGAGATCTTTCGAAGAAAAAAAAGTTTTTTCGAATCGGACTATTCATTCATAAGTTATTAGGGGGGGACAGACCGACAGACAGACATTTTTCCCCATCTCAATACCCTACTTTCCAATTTTTAATTTTTCGATAATTATTTAATTATTTTAATTATTTTTCACATTTTTTGTTTTTCACGATATTTTTAAGATGCATTGAGCCTTCTTTCATGCTTTTTTCTTCTTTTTCTGACTTTTACTGGGAAAGTAGGCTAAAAAGAAGAAAAAAGCATGAAAGAAGGCTTAATGCATTTTAAAAATATCGCGAAAAACAAAAAAAAAAAAAAATCAAAAATAAATAAAATAATTAAATAAATATCGAAAAATTAAAAATTGGAAAGTAGGGTATTCAGATGGGGAAAAATGTCTGTCGGTCTGTCTGTCTGCCCCCCCCCCCCCCTAATAACTTTTGAATGTATAGTCCGATTCGAACAAACTTTTTTTTGTTCGAAAGATCTCGGCGAGTACACCTCATTCCCATATTTCACTTTTTGATTTGAACTTTTTTGTTCAATTTTGAACAGTTCAAAAAAACTTAACATTAGCGCCTACGGGGAAATTGAAGGCGATTCCGAACTGTGAGGCGAATTTGCTTCAAACAAACTTTGTAGGAAAAAGCTTTTGATAAAAAACTTGTATATAAAATATCTTTTTGATTTGAACGATTTTCCGTTCAATTTTGAACAGTTCAAATCCCTTAACATTAGCGCCTACGGGGATACTGAAAATCAATGTAGATTCCGTACTTGAAGGCGGATTTACTTCAAACAAATTTTATTGGAAATAGCTCTTGACGCCAAACTCCAGATTCCGACTCTGAGAATTTAGGGGCACCTGACTTCGACTCCTGTGCCCGACAATTAATCGAACTCCGACTCCCCGACTTCGATTCTGACTTCGTAGCTTTTGCAAAAATTTATACACGGAGGACAAATGACTGAGTCCGATTCTCGGATATTCGACTCCGACTCCTTTATCTCAAAATGAGATTGACTCCGACTCCAACTCTGCAGCTATGGTTTTAACTGCGAAATACTTATTGTTGATATGACTTTTTTTTTTATTTTCATGCTCAAGTTTTAATTTAGGTATTTAGTTTTCGGGGAATTAACTCGAAGTCATTTATGTTTCTACATAAACATATGCGCAGTCGATTATTATTATTATTTTTTTTTTTTTTTTTTTTGACAATGAAAAGTATTTTTTTAAGTTGACATTTTATTGTTTTTATTTATTTTGGTAGGTGCATTAATTCATTTAAAAAACTATTTTTGGCAACAGGGGAAAAATAAACGATTTTTTTTTTTTTTTTTGATATGATGTATTTATTTTAATGAGCTTGTTAATTTTAATTATTATTTTTTCGTTTTGAAAGCTGTTAAAGATTTTTTTTTAATGGAAAAAGTGTATTAGTTGCTTTGTTTAAAAGGTGCTGCTATTTTATTTGTTCGTATATTTTTATTTTTTACGCATCTAATTTTTTTAGAGGAGTGAGGAATATTTCATTCCTAGAAATTAGCTTAAAATATTAAAAAAATATGTTTGAAACAATTTGTGATTTTAGCTATTTTTGAGAATATTGATCAGGTACTAAAAAGTAGTAATGGGTATACGGGAAAGTAGGCTCGTATAGTTCTAGACAGAACTTCTTGTTCTTTTTGCGAAAGTTAATTTTAAGTGTAATTTAGACTGAATTTGCGCTATGAATAATTTAATCCAACCATCAGTTGCAACAATACTTTATTATTTTTTTAAAAAAGTTTTCTCAATTGTACTAAATTTTGACAAAACCTTTTTCTTGTTAGTACTAGTATTACAAATGATAATTTTTTGTCACCGGTTTGGTTTGTTGTCCTGTCTCGCTATTTAGCAAGCTAATATTTAAAAATTGTGTAGTGCCCCTGCTTGAATATGCAAACCAATTAAAATTTAACTAGAAACTCACTTTAATTTTAAAAAGTTTACTATTATTTGTATTTTACCAATATATTATTTTATATTATTATTATTCAATGAGAGGGTAGTGGCAAAAATTCTTGTCAATATTGTCTAAGGTGGCAGAACTACACGAACCGGCCCTGAGTGTAACATATGCAAAGATCTCCTGTCAGAGTTATACGTTCTTTCTTCTTTTCAGGTCCATTTCGACTGTCCACATTAAACAAGAACCAGCAGATTCATCAGACGAAGCAAATTCTGTTGGAAGTTATTCACAGATAGAAATCCAATCATATACATCTAACCAACAAGGGATGCTGGATGTAAATGATTTTTTGGAAATAGAATGTCACCAGCCGCAGGAAACAAAATACTGTGAAGAAGATCCAGTAACTAATATTAGTACTCCCGAAACAGAAGCTAGTGATGATCCAAAAGATAAGCTCGATGGCGCCGATTCTTTCGTTTTTGAATTGCCTAAAAGAGATCATATTGACGATTTCTTCTACGGTCTAAGCACGACTATGCGCACCCTACCAACTCGTCTAATTGTCGAAGCAAAAAATGAACTTTTTCAAGTAATGTCAAAATATGAACTAAGAGCTTTGGAAATGAAAAAACAGAAATGTTAAAGCAGTTTTCGGAATTAGAGAGCCATCAGACGAAGTAAACAAAATACTGTGAAGAAGATCTAGCAACTAAAACAGGAATAGCTAAAAGAATATCCCGGTTTTAAAAATTGAAATGTCATAAACTATTACATTTAGCTCTATAAATGATACATAAAGATAAATTGTCCCGGTTTCTTTTCACTCACAAATGTTCGAGGTGTGAGCCTTTCGTAACACGACACATATCTAACATACGTTTTGGAGTACATTTCACTGTCTATTTTTCGTAATGCTACATATATGAGATCTTTCAGTTCTTGCAATATTGTAGGCAATGGTGGTGTATAAACACTGTCTTTGACGAAACCTCATAAAAAAAACCCCATGGGGTTAGGTTTGAAATCTGGCTGGTCAACGCATAAAGCGTAAATCATCACTTGCACGGCCAATTCAGCGTTGCAGAACGTCAGTAGCTCAGTGAAAGGGAGGGGGGCACACTCCCTAGAGGTCTTGGTTAAAAAATTATGCCAATCCTAATACAGTAGTAAATACACGTGTAAGCACTGTTGTGACAAAAAACAAAAGAACAAAAAAAAAAAAAAAACCCTCCAGAAAGAATTTCTGGCTGCACTAGTGCGGAACGTGCACGTTTAGATAGTTACGCACTTTCAAAAAAAAAAACTTGGACAGTTTATCTTTATTTTTATGTATCATTTATAGTGCTAAGTGTAATAGTTTATGACATTTAAATTTTTAAAACCGGAATATTCTTTTATGCTAACCCTGTATTACTTACGCCCGAAACAAAAGCTAGTGCTGATCCGAAGGATGAAATCTATTGTGCCGATGCTTTCGTTTTTGATTTGAGTAAAAGAAATTACATTGATGATTTCTTCTTCAGTCTGAGCACGACGGTGTAGTTGTAGAAGCAGAAAATGAATACTTTCAAGTCATGTCCAAATATGATTTGAAAACTTTCAAAATTAAGTTTTCAAATGCATACAATATACTGACAGACCGGTTATAACATTCAGAGACCGCAGGTTCTGGATGTCATACCCGCGCTGTCGGTATATTGCTTGTAGTTTAGCCTTAGCTTTTAAAGGCGGTAACTTACTGCTTAAGTTTTAAAAGTTTTCGGAATAAGAGAATCTGCAGTAGCGGGGGGGGGGGGATGCCGCGGAGAAGACTCAGTAACTATTATTAGTGCGTCCGAAACAGAAGTTAGTGATGATCCGACAGGTAAAATCGACAGTGCCGATCACTAGCGCAGCCAGAAATACCTTCTAGAAGGGGTGTTTTAGATCAAAAATACCTTCTGAAGGTTTTTTTATTTTGATCAAATAAGCCCTTTCATATGCAAAAACTACTGTATTGGAATTTGCATTTATGTTAAAACCAATGCCTCTAGGGGTGTTTTCACCCCCCCCCCCTCGTTCGCTGCGCCACTGGTGCCGATGCTTTTGCTTTTTATGTGCCTACAAGAGATCACATTGATGATTTCTTCAGTCCAAGCATGACGAAACATACCTACTTTTAATTTACTTGCTCATCAAGAACATCATGTAAATAATGTATATAAATAAAACGTTTTATTATTTTTGTTGTTATTTGAAACTGTGTTCTCCAAAAATAGAGTAAGTGTCATTTAGTAGTTCGATAGAAAGCAGTTTGTATAACAAATATTCATTTCAATTAAAACGCCAAAATTTATAAACATATGTTACGCGCATAACACATTAATTTTTAGGAAATTTAGGAGCGTATGCTCCTCGCACCATCGCTTGGTTCATCGTTATTCTAGCAAAATACATGTTTTTATATAATGTCATATGAACTGACACATCACTTACCAGCATGATGAAATGTATTGTATATTCATAAAAGACAACCAATGCAATGTAAATTGCATCCTAAATTCACAATGTAGTTTTTTAAAAAAATGATCTAAACGCCGTATGGTGCATTATAAGTACGTCATGTATTCACATGACGCAGACAAATGCTCCATGAATTCATACGATGTAAGATTAGTATATATCGTCGGCAGGATTTAATCAGTTCACAAATTCTTCCGAAATACGCGTTGTAAGAAAATGCTGAAATCTATTAAACTCATGAAAATGAGTTGGCATGCTGATACAATGTTAAACGAATGTTCACAATCAAAATTAGCCGAACATTTAAAGTGCAAGCAATAAGGGGCTCCCCGAACTTAAACTTACAGTGCTGACCAAATTATTAGACTAAGACTGTTTTAAAAGCAAATTCTTTATTGGTTACATAACTATAGACATATTGACGAACAGTGAAATAATTGTCTAATACTTAGTATGCATTCCCGTGTTCTTGATGATCATATTAAGTCTTTTCGCATACTTTTCACAAGGTTTACACTATTTCTTAACTTTTTAAAAAAAGGAGGTAAAAAATTGTTTATACTCACTATTATATATACTCACAACACACTACTCACTAATTACCTAAAACTAACTTTAAATATAAGAGAACACACTAATAAAAAGAACTAGTGAACTGTTAGGGCTGATTGAGGTTATGTTCTTTTCTTTCTTTCTTTCACACTCACAGATTGAGGTTTCTGCTATTCCACTAGGGAAGCTTATACCTCTATTAATCCACAATTTCTATTTCTATTCTATTCAAGAGTCACAACTGACTACAACTGTATTTATGTCGAGGTCTGCATACTAGTGCCTTGCCTCCATTATTTTATATACCGATAGATGGCAGCACCATCACCGGATCGAACAGTTAATGAGAATTTAGAACTAGTCCAAGAGATAATAGCTGCCTGGTACTAGCACCCCCAGAGGTATCGTTTCACTTGGAGGACATTGAGACCACGAGCATATTTAACGTCGCCCAGTCCCCTTTAATGACGACGGTGGGTCTTCGACCAGCGGGGATCGAACCCGAGCCCCTCCGGCCCCGAGTCCAATGCCCTACCGATCAGGCTACCACGGCCCTATTAATCCACAATGTTTCCAGGATTTTGTTTTTCCAGGACAGCACAAAGACAACACGATAGATGGTGGTGCCATCTATGGACAGTTCGAGAGACAATTTAGAACCAGGCCAGGAGTCGAATAACTTCCTAGTCTGCCACCCCCAGAGGTATCGTTTCCCTTGGAGGACATTGTGACCACGAGCATATTTAACGTCGCACAGTCACCATTAATGACGACGGTGGGTCTTTGAC
Source organism: Uloborus diversus (assembly GCF_026930045.1). Lineage (NCBI taxonomy): Eukaryota > Metazoa > Arthropoda > Arachnida > Araneae > Uloboridae > Uloborus > Uloborus diversus. The sequence continues at coordinate 129,436,539 of NC_072737.1, read as the reverse complement.
CAGTGAGGATCGAACCCGAGACCCTCCGGTCCCGAGTCCAATGCCTTACCGATCCGGCTACCACGGCCCGAGGTTATGTTCCTGGTAGGTAAACAAAGAACATAAACAAAGCACACAGTTCTACCACCTGCAAACATTAAATTATGCTAAAATAACGTAATAATCAGTGTACAGAATGTACTGTAATTTAATAGTAAAATAAATAGTATTTTAGAACAAATAGAGTACAAAAAACAAAAAAAAAAATAAAAATTAATTTGAATTTTGACATTTGGAATGCGTGTGTAGGTGTGTGAGTGTGTAGGTAGGTGTGTACAGGTATGCGTGTGTATGTGTAGGTGTGTGTATGTAGGAGTGTGTGTGTGTATGTATGCGCGTGTGTGTAGAATATGGACACAACCTGGAGACGGTTTTCGCTAGAGGAGCAGCATCGTGAGGCCGATCGACGTTGGTGCTGCAGAGGGAGGCGGGGGAAAAATAAAATCATAAGACATCAAAACCGTCAAGTGAGAACAATAAGCAATGTGATTTCTCAAAAACTCTTTAGTCTAATAATTTGGCCAGCACTGTAAGTCTCAATTTATGGAATGGTAAACTCCAAATTCTACCGAATGATAATAATGATGAATGATGATGCCAAATCGTCAGACAAAATTTGCCGAATAAGGACATTTTTGGTAAGTCCCAGTGACCTCCCACCGGGGCGCCCCCGCTGGCAATGCAAATGCTATTGTCTGTGTGTGTGTGTGTATTTGTGTGTGTATGTAGGAGTGTGTAGGTATGCGTGTGTAGGTGTGTGAGTGTGTAGGTAGGTGTGTACAGGTATGCGTGTGTATGTGTAGGTGTGTGTATGTAGGAGTGTGTGTGTAGGAGTGTGTGTGTGTATGTATGCGCGTGTGTGTAGAATATGGACACAACCTGGAGACGGTTTTCGCTAGAGGAGCAGCATCGTGAGGCCGATCGACGTTGGTGCTGCAGAGGGAGGCGGGGGAAAAATAAAATCATAAGACATCAAAACCGTCAAGTGAGAACAATAAGCAATGTGATTTCTCAAAAACTCTTTAGTCTAATAATTTGGCCAGCACTGTAAGTCTCAATTTATGGAATGGTAAACTCCAAATTCTACCGAATGATAATAATGATGAATGATGATGCCAAATCCTCAGACAAAATTTGCCGAATAAGGACATTTTTGGTAAGTCCCAGTGACCTCCCACCGGGGCGCCCCCGCTGGCAATGCAAATGCTATTGTCTCTCAGCAAAATTGGAACGTGAATATGAGTATGCTTCAATCAGGGGCGGCAAATAGGGGGGTCAAGAGGGGGCGGTTGCACCCCCAAATTTTTCACTGAGAATAATAAAAAAATGGGTAAATTCAATTTAGATATTAGCATAGAAAATCATTTGCCTTTATTTTCAGAACAGAAAAAACGGATGGAGAGTAATGGTTTGCCTTAACTAAAGAAGTAATATCTTTATATGGGTTAAATATTTCGAAATTGTGTAATCTATGTTATGATGGTGCATCTTGTATGAGATGCCGGTAGTGTTGAGACTGCGCAATTTTTACGCGTAAACTCCATGTCCCACACCCCAATTTTACATAAATTTAATGCTCATGTTATAACTTAACGTTTATCTAGTAAGTGTTCATTGATTCCCTGTACTAGAAACACATTTTAGCAACTCGATATATTATATGCTTTCATAGAAACCTTTTGTTAAGATATGCTATTTTTGAAAAACTTCCCACATCAAAAGATACTTTCATATCAACAAAATATATCTTGAGGCTCTATACTTGACAATCTCTGAGTGACACAAATGGTATTCAAGAGTTAAACCTATAAAAGTTCCCTGGAAGAATTACTGGAAAGCGACCTTCTCAATGATAGAAAATCTAATGTTATTTTATATGTATGACTGTTTGAATTTTTGCTTACTTTATTTCGTGCGGAGCGTTTTTTGAACAATGCTACACTCTATCATAAAAATTTCAATCTCAATTATTGAATTGACAATTGAAACTTTTAGTAATTTTCGCACTAATGCATACTTGAACCAAATGTGGAACTTTGTGACAGAACTTTCTATAAGTTTTTACTGTATGCCAATCTAGAAGAGGTGACAAAACCCACATGAAGTTGTAGTCAAAAAATTAATATTCTGAATAAAATAATCAATTTAGTTTCTCAAGAAATTGAGGCAGGATTTGATGAGATGCATTTCTTTTCGGTCTTAAGTTCAACATTATGAAGGTTGGTTACAGAAAAAGAAAATATTACACTTATACACTAGCGCAGCCAGAAATTCCTTCTGGAAGGGTTTTTGATCAAAAATAACTTCTGGAAAGGGGTTTTTTGGTGAAAAATATCTTCTGGAGTGGTTCTTTTGATCAAAAATACCGTCTGGAGGGATTTTTTTTAATGAAAAATAGCTTCTGAAGGATATTTTTTGATGAAAATTACCTTCTGAAGGGAATTTTTTGATGAAAAATACCTTCTGAAGGGGATTTTTTTGATCAAAACAGCCCTTTCATATGCATAAACTACTGTATTAAATTTGCATTTATGTTAAAACCAATGGCTCTGGGGGGGGGGGGGGGTTCACCCCCCTCCCCCCCCGGCGCTGCGCCATTGCACTTATAAGAAAAAATTATAGCTTGAGGGAAGAGGCATTGTTTTGTGAATTACGACTACACTTTTTAACGACTCAAAATAAATACTTGCACAATTTAAAAAGCTTTCTTGTTTATTTTAAAGAGAAAATCTGAAGAAAGAGTGTTTTTTAACATAACTTTCTTGCTTCCATCGTTTTTTTGTCTGTTTCAATCTGGTCAGTCATTTTAAAGCTGACATTTGTGTCTCAGGAGTCAGGAGGTAAGAGAATTGCGTAATGTGGTAAGCAAGATCTACATCTTTAGCGGAACTGGAAATAAAGCAAAACACTGGATATTGATTAAATATAGTTACAAAATTTTCTGTTCTTCCTGACCCCAGGAATAGCAGACTAAAACTTTACCAAAAAAAAAAAAACTATTACCGAGATATTTTGTGAGATAACTTGTTATAAAATAAATTATAAGCTTTGGTCGCAAAAATTTTAATTGTTCGTCACAAATCTAATTATTCTTAACATTAAAACCATATTATTATTCCTTCCTGTCAACCAACATCTATTTTATACCGTGCTGAGAAAATTCATGTTCAAGAAACTCGACCCCCCAAACGAAATGCTGAAACGCCGCCCTTGGCTTCAATCTAATAACATGACAGACAAGCGCAGAGTTTTGCTAATAGACGTGGGGCGCGTGCTTTAAACCCTTATTTAATTCAATAGTTTTCTTTTCTTTTCAAAATTCTGTCTTTTGCATCTAAAATACGTCTAATCTTGTGACAAAAACTTAACTTTGAAAGACTGATTTGGAAATAGGACGTTCACGGCTCACGTTACGCCACTGATTCTATCTGAGATATTGAACTATCTTAGCAAAAATTCCAAATCGAAAAAAAAGTTGCTTTCTGCGCATCCGGGGCGCCTCGATGGGAGATCACAATGATCTATAAAAAATTTCCTTATTCGGTAATTTTTTGTCTGACCGATACTGACAGATGATAATATTCAGTTAAAATTATCTTCTTTCGGCGAAATTTGGAGTTATATTCGGCAAAATTTGAAGTTTCATTCCAGCAGTGTTTGTGATCCGAAATTTCCAAAAATTTTGGGTTGACAACATTTTAAAACTGAAAAATCATTAAAAAAAAACATTTAAAATGAGATAAATAAATACCTTTGTGCTGAACAGTAAAGTAAGACAAAACAACGTTAGATGAAGCACAAATTTGCAAATTACAGCAGACACGTGTTTCGACGTTACAGGGAACGCCTTTTTCAATGCAAAAAATAATGAGCTTATGGATGAAAAGACATCCGACAAAAGCCAAGAGCTAAAATTATATGAAAAAACAACAATTAAATAAGTCTAGTATTGCTCAACATTGTTGGGATTCGAATCACTCTTTTGATTTTTAACTCTTATCAGATTATCCAAAAATGCCCCAATTCATCAGATCTTGACTTTTGGGAATCCTTTCATATTTTGAGGAACAGTTCTAATTTAGTTAACGATCTTAGTGCAATTCCATATTTTTCCAACATTTAGCTCCCATACCTTTAATACTGTCCTTTTCCCCATTCCCCCCTTTTTTCCCATTCATTTTTATCTATCTTCCTTTGTTTATTTTTACCTTTTTGTCTTGATTGACCCCCCCCCCCCCCATTTTCTTCTATTTATCTTTATTTTTCCTTTTTTCGAATGTTTTTTGTTTCTGTTTATTTTATTTCATGGTTTTCCATTCAGCTTTTCCTTTCTTGCGGTTCACGGTTACTGACAATTTCTTTTTTTTCTGTTTAAGCTTCGGCTTAATCTTTGTCCAATTGAATTCTTTCTTTCTGGGTTCGTACCTAAGAGAAAGCTATTGGCCTTTGCTTGCATTCCTATTGGTTCTTGATCGGTTTATAACTTTGTCATTGGTGTTTGGCTAATCCGCTGTTTTTATCTTTTAAGCTGCATGCTTATCTGCTCTTGTCTTTTGTCGGATGTCTTTTCATCCATAAGCTCATTTTTTTTTGCATTGAAAAAGGCGTTCCCTGTAACGCCGAAACACGTGTCTGCTGTAATTTGCAAATTTGTGTTTGATCTAACGTTGTTTTGTCTTACTTTACATTTAAAATGGTTTTTTTCCATGATTTTTGTATACATTTTTGAAGAGTTTTTACGGAGGGGGGGGGGGGTGAAGAGCGGAGTCGAGCTTCCTCATAGTTTCCGAAAATTTCACACTGTCTTCAGAATATTTCACTTGAGCCAAGTTGCACACCCTGTGCCATTCTTTTCAGTAGAGTTCATGATGCTTTTTTTTTTTTTTTTTTTTGAGGCTTGCGATTATTCCTCTATTTCGCAACTTCTCAGACAGATATTACCAAGAGGAAATTAATTAATGCCATGTTACATCTCCAGCTGGTAAATGAGCATTGATTTCGTTAATCGCAGAGTTAACCAAAAAAAAAAAAAAAAGCAAAACAAAAGGAATGAAACACGAAAACGTTCCACGCGCTCAAACATCTATTTTTATCGCCTAAAGTGATAGGATGGGACGCTCGAGTTCCAGAGCACAGGAGGATGTGGCAATATTCATCCATTAAGAGCCTA